>NC_057692.1:7806343-7827055 GCF_014466175.1 Vespula pensylvanica
GATAATAACTATATTTATATTATTTTTTAGATATATATTTAGATTTTATACATACGTATATTGTTTATATGATTTTATATAAACATATATTGTTTGTATTTCAAATATATGTGTGTGTGTGTCTATATATATATACATATATATAGTATTATTTATATGTATGTATATATGTATGTATGTATGTATATACGTACGTATATTTTTGGAATACATACCTATGTAAAGTTTTTATACATATGACTAAATTCAGTTTAATCCCATAGAAAAGGAAAGAAAAGAAAATAAGAAGAAAAGTAGAAGGGAAGTAGAAGAAACAATATTCACGCTCCATTCGACTCCACTTCAAAAGATATCCGAGAATAAAAGAGAGTACGCGAGAGTTTTCGCGTATTAGCAAAGTTTAAAAAAAAAAAAAAAAAAAAAGGAAAAAACAAAAAGAAAAAAGAAAGAAAGAAAGGAAAAAAGAAGAAGAGGAAGAGAAATATTTTCGCTCGGAAGCTTGGAATTGAAAGACTTAAAAAAATAAAAAAAAAAAAAAATAAAAAAAACGGATAGATGTGCATCTCTACATAGTATTGTATAACGATTTAAAACTAAGTCCTTTTTGCAATATTAATCATCTCTTGAAAGGTTGCAAATAAAATAATCAATTTATCTTCTCGTAAAACTTAATCGTAATTTCTCTTTGCGTACGTTCGTAAAAAAAAAAAAAAAAAAAAAAAAAAATCGAATAGTTAATTCTCATAAACATTATTACTTATTAATGTTAAATCCCATATCTCCTTTTTTTACCAATCCATTCCATTTTTCGAAATATTTAAAGTTACGCACATGTACCGTGTGTACACACACACACACACACACACACACATACACATATATACAATACATATATACGGTACATACAATACATTTTACGTATAATACACGTAAAACGACGACCTCGATGGAAAGTCAAAAAGTTCGTTCAAACGCCGCGCCGTTTTGAAACTCGAACGTCCGATAAGAAAAGTGAATACTTTTTTTTGTTCGGCCTTCTTTCAAATTCAAAAGGTCTAGGAAAGACCGCACGGATATGACTCCTGGCTACTTATAGAGGCCGATTCAACTTTCTCAAGGAGCAATGCTCTCCTTTTCCCACCTCGATTTTACCGTCAACTTTTCATTCGTCTTTCTCTCTCTCTCTCACATGTTCACTTCATCTAAGTTCTCTCTCTCTCTCTCTCTCTCTCTCTCTCTCTCTCTCTCTCTCTCTCTCTCTCTCTCTCTCTCTCTCTCTTCCTTACTTTGCTTCTTTCCACTTGGCTTGTCCTTTTCCAAGGTTGACCTTACTGTTTCCAGTCTCTCTCTTTCTCTCTTTCTCTTTCTCTTTCTCTCTTTTACTCTCTCATAAGACGAGTTTTCACGGTGATGAACTTCAAGGGGGTAAATTTATCGCGGATAGAGCAATAAAGTTGCAATTAGGACTTCCCTCTTTTAAGAGTTCTCATTATTCGGATTATTTTGATCTTCGTAGAGGCTCACTTCGTTTAATTTTACTCTTTACCGTCCAAGACAAAACTCCTTTCCTCTTCGTACTCTCTTCTTGGTACCTCCGCCCACGATTTCTTTTCCCATCTACGCCAAACTTTCTCCAGTTTCACACCGCGCGACATTTCTATCTTATCGTCGCGATTAAATTTTTCCAACTTTTCTTCTTTGAATCCGTTTATGAAAGACAGAAAGAGAGAGAGAGAGAGAGAGAGAGAGAGAGAGAGAGAGAGAGAGAGAGAGAGAGAAAGTCGGGTATTCGACCCTTTAGACGAGTGTCACTTTTACGCGGTCTAAGTGAATCTTCTATCCCTCGGTTATGTCGCCAAACTTTCTTCTTGTTTTTCTTTTGCTTTTCCTTTTCCTCTTCCTTTTGCTGTTTTTTTTTTTTCTTTTTTCTTTCTCTTTTTCTATCTTTTTAGTTAGACGAAACAAAAATAACAAGTTTCTTCGGCCGAAAATCTTTTTAGAAATTCCCCTCACATCAGCTCGAATAGAATTGTTTTCTTTATAGATCCTTACAGTTATCGTCTCTTCTTTCGTATATGAAAAAAGAAAATTTATTAAATCCGATTTTATGTCTTAATATTGAAGTTTCCTTTTGGTAGATAAACTTTATAAGATAATGAAATTAAAGAAGAAGAAGAAGTAGAAGAAGAAGAAGAAGAAGAAGCAGAAGAAAAAGAAGAAAACTTCTCAACGATTTCAATGAAGCTTCGATGAACGTGAAATAATCGATCATCGCTTCGTACTGTTCCTAATAATTAAATAAAATGTATCATAATGAATTATTTGTTAAAGAAATATCGAATTTCTCAATCGAATATCAATCGATAATAATAAGTTTGGTATTAACAAATATCGTTGTATTTTTTATAATAATAGCGTTTGTTATATTGTTAAACGTTATATTGCTTCTCTCTCTCTCTCTCTCTCTCTCTCTCTCTCTCTCTCTCTCTCGCTCTCTCGTGCAAAACAAATCTCATAGTACTCTCGAGTTACCTGTGATATGTATTGTTATACAATTCCCGTTTATTTGATGGCATAGTGGTCTAACTAATTCCATGGGGTCAACTGAATCATCTACCAAACAAAATTACAGAAATTAATGACTTCACGGCTGAAAACTATAATAATATTGATATTGTAAAGTCTCTAAAGAATTCAATGAAATACGATAAAAATATCTTACAGAATCATTTACTTAATATATTTTTAAAGATTTATTGAAATATCTTGAAATTAAAATTAAAAAAAGAAAAAGAATTGATCATCGCAAGATACGTGATTCGTAATCAATTGCAATTATAGAATGACGTCGTTCGATGAATATATTTGAAAATTTTTGCATAGATGTATGTATTTCAGTTGAATGTTCATATACTACTTATTAACGTTGACTATTATCTTTATTTCGAATATCCTCGAACGTGTGATTTAATCCATACGAGATCATCGATTTTATTGGACCTTATTGGAATTGACTTATTTTCTGGCGATGATATCACCTCTGTACATACGTTTTATCTCATAATACATACCAAAAATATCAAACAAAATATATAGGAAAATATAGAAAATCCAATTCGAAAATCCATACGATGATCACCGGTAATACAGTTACGTTTTTATTTACTTGATACTTTTATAAAAAGATATAAAAAAGTAATAAAATTGTCTATATTTGCGTATTATTTCCTAATAACGTAAACTTTGATTGAAAAAAAAAAGGAATATAAAAAAAGAAGAAACAAAATAAGTTAACTCTTTATATTCTTACAAAATAATAGTTATAATAGAGTGTGTTTCGTAAGCGTTAATAAAGAATTTAATATAAAAAATTAAAGAAATTTTATTTTAAAGAATATGTTAGATATTTCTTATCTTTAAACGAACAAGGAAATATATACAATATATATCTACATATAGTAGATATATATCTATATATATAATATACAAATATATATATATATATATATATATATATATATATATGTATATATATACATGGGAAAAATATTATGCTAATACAGCTATAAGAGAATATTTATAGGTTAAATAGTCTACCTTCAAAAAGGAACTAATTAACAAGTTCGGATTATACACAGTTTCATAGTATTAAATCTAGCTGCGTCTCGTTAAACTTGTCAAACGATTTCCTAATATCGTACAGTATCGTTAATACGTTGTACCTAATAGTTATATAACTAGTAACTACTTTGTGTCACGATGTCGAAATATTCCTTTCGAAAACAAAGTTGCTAAAATACGTTCGTTAATTTATGACATTTCGTAAATATGACGATTGCCGTCGAATCATAATGGTAATTAAGGATAAGTATCCTAGCAATTTAGAGCTTGGTCTGATCGATTTCCACGTCGACGACAAAAGGATGGAATGGAGTGTAACAAAGTCGTCAGATTGTGGGTGGCAAACGGAGAGGGGGAAGGGTGGACGTATTACGGATTGCAATAAAATCGCTTGTAAGAAAATTGCCGCACGAGCACGAAATTGATTCGACTTTTTCGTCGTCTTCTTCTTCTCCTTCTTTTTCTTCAAGAGAGAGAGAGAGAGAGAGAGAGAGAGAGAGAGAGAGAGAGAGAGAGAGAGAGAGAGAGAGAGAGAGAGAGAGAGAGAGAGAGAGAGAGAGAGAGTGAAATCCATTATTGAAAAAGCTAAGGCAAAGAGCAAAGTGAATGAAGCAAACCACAAAAATTTACATTATTCTCTCCTATCTACCCTCGTTCCTCTTTCTTTTTATTTTTTCTAAATCTTTTTTTCTTCGTCTCTCCTTTTTTTTTGTATTTTTCCTTTTCCAATTCCTTGTCGAGAGAGAAAGAGAGAGAGAGAGTTTCCCATGAAAGAGAAAATTATTACGAGAAATCAAGAACGAGCGTGGCATTGCTCAAGCATCAAAGCTCAAAGTCGAAAGATCTTCCACGCGTGGATCCATATCTCTAGCTCGAAAAGCACGAGAGGCCTTCCTAAAGGACGGGAAATGCAAAAATATGCAAATTCTTCGTTTGAAACTACGTTTTAGCTCCTGAAAGAGCCGCCACCGAAGGCATTCTCGCACGTGTCCCAGATTTTACTCTCTGACGTTACTCTCCTTCTCCTCTCTTATACTCTCATCCTCTTTCTATTCAGCTCCATCAGAAATCCTATAAATTTCTCCCTGTTTTTCCTATTATCCGTTCCTTCTTTCTTCTTTTCTTTTTTTTTTTTCTTTGTCTCTCTCTTTCTCTTTCTCTGTCTCTGTCTGTCTTTGTCTCTCTTCACAGTTTTACTTCGAGAAATTATATCAATCACAAATATCTCTTAGAAATAGTATTTATACTTCTTATTATTTTAATTTCTTATTATTTTACTATCTTAGAAATAATATTTATATTTCTTTTTTTTTTTTTTTCTATTTTGTTTCGAGTAACATTTATCCTCTTTCGAGTAACTTTTTTTCGAGTTAACTTATTTTCTTTCGAGTTTAATCTCATTCAAAAAAGCGTTCTTCTCGAATGTTTAATATTTATTATTGAACGATATTAATACGAATCGTTGTCATTAATCGATATTAATTTTACTTTACCACTTTGTAATTAAACTTTTTTAACAGGAGACAGAAAACAATACATATTGTCATAAATTCGTATCGCACGTTTAATCGAATATATTTAAAAGAGAAGAGTAGAAGAAGAAAAAGAAGAAAGAGAAGAAGTAAAATTAAATGCCGTTGAAAGAAATTTTTTTACGAATACTATCTAAAATCCAAAAATAGTTATTACAAAACGTGTACATTGTATTCGTTTGGACACGAAAATAACGTGCCACAAATCGGTTAACCAGATTAGTTGGAAAAGTAATGGAGAAGCGATACAACGAGATGAATTGAATGAATGAGAGTGAGAGTTTCCCAAGCGACGAATAAATGAATGATCGTTTACGGTAAATGTAACAAAGCGGAAAAGCACGTGGATGAAAAAGAGGAGGAAAATTTTGATGATAGAGCGGATTTATTTGCTTCCGGTGAAAATGCATGTAGATATTGTACGTATATATGAGAACTGGACAGATGAATTTGTAGAAGTTTGCTAAAAAGAAAGGAAAAAAAAAAAAAAAAAAAGAATCTCTTTTCGATATGATCGAGCTGAAAATGAATATCTCGTTCGATATTCGAAAATCAATCGAATTTATTTTTTATTCGATGATTAAACCGTATGGAGGATTAATTTTTCTTTATAATTTATATAGAATAATTCCCATCGGGAAGATTTAATAATTTTGATGCCCATCTATGCGATTTAATAATTGTTATTTATTTTATATATTTTTGTTTTTTTTTTTTCTTTCTTTCTTTCTTTTTAATCACGCACGCGTAATATCCTAGAATTTATAAAAATTATTTACATACGTTTAAGCGTTGTTCGCATCGTCGCGGCGAATCTTTCTTTTCGTATAGTTGAATATTGGCATTTGATTTATGTCATTCGAAATTTACATGATTGTTTTAAAATGACATATAGAAAATCTTCTTTTCTCTTTTACTTCTCTTTTTTTTTTTCTATTTCTTTTTTTTTCGATCTTAATGCATTTCCGACGAGTTCCGATAGTTCTTCAAATTGAAATAAAGTTTTAATAATTCTATGTATAACATAGTTAAAGTTTTGTAGGTCAAATATGAGAGTATACGTATCAGTTTCAGATGAGTTGAATAATGGAATGTACCAACTATCCTCCGAAATTTCATACGTCGTTAAAAATGGTTGAAGAGTGAGAGAGAGATATAACGGACCCTCTGCCACTTGATACGTATTAAATGTCGCATGAGTTAAATTACTTTTCTCCTTTCTAAACTACGCTCTTCCATCTATCCATTTTCTAATTATGAGTTATATCTTTTAATATTCCATTTGCCAATTCGTATCCGTACATTTTCGTTTTGAATAATTTCGTACTTTATCGTGCATTTTTCTACGTATTTCGCAGGGATTTATTTCACGTTTCGAATATCATTTGTGGCCATGCTAATTGCATGCATACTTTTTATTAATCGTCAAAGACCTGCTCTGCGCTGTTGAATTTTTCTTTTTTTTTTTTTTTCTTTTCTCTTCTTTTATATAAATTTCATGCTCGAACGAAAATTGCGAAATAATTTAACGGATCAAAGCAATCGGAAATAATTATGCATTATTGGTGAAATTATGATTCTTTTCATCTTCGTACTCAATCGTTATTATATTATATAGCCATTTTGTATCATATTCTACGACCATCTATAATGTATTATATAAGGTCAGATACTAACATCAGCATGGTTACGTAATATGCACCGCTGCATATAGTTGCAACACGTGTTCCTCTATGCGTATCAAAAAATAATGGCAGTAATAATGGAATAGGAAATGCTTCAAGAACCTTGTAACTATCGGGTATAAGAAGCGATAAATAATTCGGTAGAGAGTATAAGAAAGACAGAGAAGGGAATGCATTAAGATGAAGTAGATTTAACATAACTTTCTATTTGATGAATAAATCAATATAAACATTATTCGTGGAAAATTTAATCTCTCAAATGTCTTCCGAAGATTTCATCGATTTTCTTTAAATAGGAACTTGATAATAATATCTTCAATTATAAATTCTCTCTCTCTCTCTCTCTTTCTCTCTCTCTCTCTCTCACACACACACACACACACTCTTTGTTTGTTTTAAATTTTATGCGAACAAAGAATAAATATTTGTAGAATTTTGTTTTATTTAATTTCTAATTAATACGTACCTCTCGACTAACTTTTACAAACGTACTTAATAACTATTTTAAATTGAATATAAAACATTTAGACAATCTGAAAGAATATCGATCTCTCTTCAAACTGAATCTACGAAACTGAATTTTCGAAAGTGCCTTTAAATTCCCTAAAACTCGAGTAGAATTCGTAGTAGTAGCATTCTCATCCTTTTAGAGATCGACTAATGCCGTTGAGTAGCACGTTACTTGGAGTACATTGGCCGTGCGCGCTAATTCATCCTAGTTTCAAATTATTTATATAAATTATTTCTCAAGAAACAATTTCAAACTTATACACAAACGTAGAGTTTCTTAAAAATAATGAAAAGATGTATTTAATAAATATATATATATATATATATTTTTTATATTTTAAATATATATATAATATATATGACATATATTATAAATATAATATATATATCTAAATATATATTATACAATATATAAATATAAAAATTAATATATTTATATGTAATATATATATATATATATATATATTTAAAATTACAATATATATATATTACATAAATATATAAATATATATATTTATACATATTTATGTATGTATATATGTATAGAATAGATATATTCGATATAAAAGAAATAAATGAAGTTAAAACGAAACTAATTAATAAATGATAATTAATTGTGCAATTAATAACGATTTTACGGATTCGTCCTGCATCTTTTTACGAACTTCGTCTTTCCATAAACTTTGTACTTACATCTTTGTTTGTTTTTCATTAATAAATTAGATAAATTATTTGTATAGAAATATAGAAACTAAATACTTTTCTAGATATAAGAAATGAGATAACGCCTGATACTAATTAAAACTAGTCATATATTTACTGATTATCCAATTATGACAATAATCTAATCAACTACGACGTGACGATACAATTGAGACGTATAACGAAACACGTACAAATGTGAATGTGAACGCGTGATACTAGCTAACTAGCACTAGCTATACGCTAATTAGCCCCTCTTGTATATTTTACTAGACCACGTATCGTGTAAGTGTATGTGCGTGCACGTATGTGTATCTATGTAGGTGTGTTTGTCGCGACAAAGGCTTTGTGATTTCCTTTCGTGAGATTCAATTTAACGTTGCATTGTGCTCTGCTAAATCGCGGAAGGCTTTCTTGTCTCTTTGTCCGTACGCGTCTAAAAGTGTTCGCGCTATTGTTCTCTTCAGTGAGACTTTCTAATTTGACATAACTATATTCCGGAAGTAACTGCATCAAAGATTATTCCAGAAAAGATTTTGTTGTTTCTTTTTCCTTTTTTTCTTTTCGTTTTTTCTTCTTTTTTTTTTTTTTTTTAAAGCGTTCCTTTATTTTTATTTTCCCCTTTATTCCATTATTTCCGACAAAATATTTCTAACAAAAGATATCTCCATATGATATATATAATTAACAAAAATAATTATCTTGTTCTTTTTTTCTTTCTTTTTTTTTTTTCTTCTTCTTCTTCTTCTTCGTTAAAAATATAAATATTCTAACAAATCTAATTTCGAAAGAGAAATCTTTCATGTTCTCTTTTATTTTATACCGCCAGTGTTATTTCTTGTTTCTTTTTAATTAAAAAATATTTCGAAAATTAGAATAATATTTCATCAAGCGAAAGGAAATATACATAGATAAAATCGTTGTATTGTTTTATAAGATGACTTCTTTATACAATATTTATACTCGTCGAAAGTGCATCGTAGATATTTTTCGTATAGATCACGAATGGTATTATAATTTTAAACTAAATCTTTTGCACCTTGAAATCTGTCACGAAAATATGGCTCTTCTCTTGGCGATAGTAAAGCTTGTGGCCAATTTATAAACCTTTATATAACTAGATCGTGTGTCTTACCAAGGGGATAAAATGAATTATGTGGCAATAAGGTACGCGTTATCAAGCACAATGCGTTTCCTTTTCGTACCTTTTGGAAAGTATAAAGAGACTAACAATGCGTACCAATAAAGTGACATAAACAGTAAAGTTGTATTTTCAAGAAAACGAGACAACATTTTTCATCGATTTATCTTATTATAACGCTGTGTTAAATTGCTAAGAAAAGAAATAAAATATTTTTCTATATTTTTAATTTATCGTTGGTCTGACACCAAAGAAAAATATTGATAACAACGAATCGTATCATTATCTTCTATAACACCAATTATTTTCGTATATATATATATACATATATATATATAGGGTGAGACAGTAAATTTGATTACTTTAAATATCTCCATTCTTTTCAAAGTATGTAGAAACTTTGTTAAATAAAAAAAAATTATTACTTTCTTATGAAAAAAGCAATGTTTTCCTTCATTATTAATAGTCACGTATAATAGAAACGTATTAACATAGCAATATTCACGAAATTAAAAATCGTAGTCTTGAAACAAGTAAAAAAAGGCATTTGTTTATTAATAATTTATTAATTTGTGTAATTTTATAAATCACTCGTTATCTGAATTTCTTTTTCTTAACGAAATAAGATGAATTTATTTCGTAAGAATTTGTTTATATAAATTGTTTATAACGAATTGTTAATTAATTATTAACAATATGTTGAAAAAATAAAAAATATCCTATCCCTTTAAAATAATATTTGATTCAAACCTCTATGATATTTAGTTTCGGAGATATTCTCGTATAAATGAAAGACGTGATTATTAACAATGTACAAAGATGAAAAGAAATAATTTGTTTATTAATAATTTATCAATTCATGTGATTTTATAAATCAGTCTCAATCCGAATTTTGTTATTTTCAACGAAATAAGATAAATTTATTTCGTAAGAATTTGTTTATAAAAATTGTTTAAACAAATTGTTTATTAGTTATTAACAATTTGTTAAAAAATAGAAAAAATTCTACCTTCTAAAACGATATGTGAATCAAGTCTCTATGGCTTTTAGTTCCAAAAATATTTCCATATAAATGAAAAACGCCGTTATTAACAATGTACAACAAAATTATTTTTTAGTAAAAAAAAACAATTTATTCATTAATAATTTATCAATTTATGTAATTTTATAAATCAGTCTCAATCCAAATTTTGTTATTTTCAACGAAATAAGATAAATTTATTTCGTAAGAATTTGTTTATAAAATTTGTTTAAACAAATGTTAATTAATTATTAACAATATGTTGGAAAAATAGAGAAAATTTTACTCTTTAAAATGATATCTGAATCAAATCTCTACGACTTTTAGTTCCGAATATATTCCGTGTAAGTAGAAGGAACTTACAGTGACCCACTGACCTATATAATTTCATTCACAATTTGGATCAATGACTCACTGACCTATATAAATTCCGAGAATTTACGCGATTCTACTACTATTACTACGAACAGCTGATTTATACGAATTATGAATGAAAATCTTTAAAAGACGATATCTTCGGAACGGAAAGTCGTAGAGACTTGAAACAAATACCGTTTTCAAGTGTAATTAATTCTTTATTTATTTAACTATTGCAACAATATCGATATAATAAAACCGATTTTATTAATAATTTAAAAAATAGAATCTTTTCGTCTCTCGTAATAATGACATAACCATAAACAATAAAATCATTTCATTTTTTGCTATAAATATGTAAATTTTATTTTGTTCATTTAAAATAATTTATTCATTATTTATTTGTTGCAACAATATCGATTTTATTAATAACTTTTCAAATTGAATCTTTTCACCTTCTTTTTTAATAAAGACATAACTACGGGTAATGAAATCATTTCAATTATCATCACAATTATGTAAATTTTATTTTGTTTATTTAAAATACGGAAATATAAAACTAATTAAAACTAATTAATGTATAAAATTAAATGATCGAAATTTCAAAAGATTTTCCTTTCGTAATGCATTCTCCTATAATCAAATTATTATTATCACATTATAGTTCCCTCCCATTATAAACAAACTTTTGTAAACAAAATAATTTCTTCATATATCTAAAAAGAACAGTAATATTCAAGAAGATCAAAATTATTGCTTTACTTTATTTAATCAATTGAAAAACGATAATTATATAATATGCATATTATGAAACAATCTTCATTGATATAATTATATTATAATCAGATATAACTAATTTTTCGTAATTATTTCAAAATATGATTATAAAATTACATTGAATTATAAATAATTAATTCATTAGTCATTATAATCAATAAAAACAGATGAGCAGACAGTGATACTTCATATTTATACAAAATGAATAAAAGATGTTGACTTGAATGGAAAAAAGTAGGAGATGAGTTTTCTAAATTACGTTCTACGGAACAATGCAACATAATAGAGACGTATATACATACGATATAGAGAATGTACATCCTTATAAAGGAATACTTATATCAAGGATGAAATGGTGTACAGATGATAAGGAAAGAAAAAGAAAAAAAAAAAGAAGAAAAGAAAAAAACTCTCAGAGATTGTCGAAGGGACTGTATTTTTGCTCATGTCCGATCATATTGATTCTGATCTTCTTCCAAATCTTTTGATATTTTTTCGGGCGTGATTTTCAAATCGTCTTACGACGACATATTATACTCTATTCGATGTTTCACTATAGTAAAATCGTTTTCAATGTGGATGAACGTTGCAACGATTTCAAATAACAACTTAAATTATAGGAGTATCAATAATTGATATATAATAAATAATTGATACATGATAATTATAAATAATCGAAAAATAAACGTGTTTCATTTATTTTTTTCACGGTTTTCTTCCATATTATTTTTCCCTTTTTTTTTTTACCTCCTTTTCATTTTTTTTTTCCATTACCAAAAATAAAATATTTATCGAAGTTCTCGTTCTTTTTTGCGTGCAAAAAATTTTAATAAATTAACGCTAATTTTTCGGAGCGTTTATAACATTACAATGAATAAAATTACGATTCTTACGAAATAAGAATCTTTGAAAATTCTATTGGAAAATATTTTGCAAGAAGAAACGTTTCGAACGAAATAATTTCCATCATAAATACCATTAATGTATCTCTTAGAGAAGAACTTTTAAAGGGAGAACGTGTAAAAAAAAATTTTCGATATTATGAATTAAATTAGAAGATGTAATAAGTGTAATAAAGTTTACAAGGAACTTACACCCTGTATATTTCTATGTTATACAAGAATTTCAATGAGTTAAAAAGAGATCACTGACCACTTCAGGGATGTAGTAAACTTTTGTGGAACTTCAACGGCGAACTTTCTCTGTTCGGTAATTTTCTACTAGCTTTCTGAGTTTCGGATAAAACTATCGTGCTTATTTCGAAGCAATTCTTTCCTTTCGAAAAATATCGAAACTGGTACGAAATACCTTTTAAGTTTCTACTACCATTCTCTCTCTCTCTCTCTCTCTCTCTCTCTCTCTCTCTCTCTCTCTCTCTCTCTCTGTTTTCTCATTTTCTTTCTATTTATCTTGATATTTTCTCTATCTCATTCTTTCTCCTTTTTTTGTTTATCTGAATACTCTCTCTCTCTCTTTCTCTTTCTCTCTCTCTCTCTCTCTCTTTCTTTTCATCCCTCCAACTCTTTTTATTGACCGTCCTTGCATTGCACAGGAAGAAAATAGAGACCACTCTCCTTCTCACTCCATTGAATTTGTAGTTATCCAAAACACGCTTCGTTGAATACACTGCGATCTTTTTTCGCGATGAAGCTGGCAGAAGATCGAATCTTTGCTATGGGGTCTATGACATCCATCCCCCCTCTCCTCATACATGTAACCCCTTCTACATGTTCCCTCCTATCGCCTTCTACTCGATGAATCCTAAAAACTTTCCCACTTTTTCGTTTATATAACGTGAAATTTTTCCCTTTTGCAAGAACGGTCACCACACGATTCAAATCAGTCTGATCTATCCGCGAAATTTTCGATAATGTGATCGATTTAAAAGGAACTATGTTACGTATTCATTTACTTGATTCATCTGTCATCTGTCGTTGAAAATATTTTATGATTAACAAAAATAATAAAAGGGAAATAAAAATTATTTCGCTCATCGTATTCATTGAAAATCTATTCGAATAGAATTACTCATTTACTTGATTCACTTGTCATCTGTCGTTGAAAATATTTTATGATTAACAAAAATAATAAAAGGGAAATAAAAATTATTTCGTTCATCGTATTCATTCAAAATCGATTCGAACGGAATGAAAAAAAAAAAAAAAAAAAATAGTACAATATCATACTTATTCTAAACATCCTATTCACTGTTCTTAGATTTTGTAAATATATAATATAAATAATATATACATATATAATAATAAAGTTATAGGAATTCTTATAGAAAATTTATAGAAATCTTAAATGAAATTAGAAAAATTGATTTCAAATCTATTTAAATATGATACGTCTTCGTTATTTATTTATTATTATGAATATTTCACTTAACTCAAAATTGTTCATTCAAAACATCAAAGGATATTATTGACGTGCTTTAATTACTAATCTATATAGCAACATACCACTTTACTAAGCTACCTGCCAATTAATGAAGCGTGCATTCAGGATGCAGATTAATGCTATCAGTAATAACTCGTCCCGTAGGTGCCGCGAACATCGAATGTAACTACTCTACTTAATCATGCCACACGCGTGATTTTAGATATCGGTTATCGGATAGTATAGAGGAGGGGGAGAAAGTTTGATGCGATACTTGATTTGATAGTGCGTTTCGTACGACCCTGTTCATAATTTTTCAAAACCGATTTTAATGACCCATGATAATAAGTTATTTATCGTACGATCTCCCATGGAAAACGTTCCATTGTCGTTCGCTATCGAATTTCGAGAGAATATATATATATATATATATGTAAATAGAAGAAAAATGAACGTATTTTATGATCGTTCAGAGATATAATATTTAAAAGTATAACATTTATTTATATATCAGAATTCGAATAAACGAACGTTCAAATTATTATCATCCACGAAATTTAATATCAATTGAAAATATTCCGATACAGATGTTTTTGAATAAAATATTTGTATATTATTGCAATATTAAATAATAATTATTTATTATTTAATAATATTTAATATCATTAAAAAATATATATATATGTATATTAAACAAATAATATCATATACCTTAGGTATGTAACAAAATATATTAATAAAAAAAAAAAAAAAAAAAAAAATTGATCAATGAGACATATAAAAGGAAACTCGAATCACATATAGTTTCCGTATTATATTTTATAGATGAGTAAAAGAAGCTAAAGAAAGAGAAGAACGTGTAAGAAATGATAAATGGATTGTCAATGGTTATCCAAAATATAAAATTTTCTTATAATAGATACAATACAAAATCTAACAAAACATACTAGAGATAATGTGAACTTTGAAAAATATCGAAAGAAAAGTACCGAAAGAATCGAAGAACTGTAATAAGGTTAAATGGAAGGTGGATAACAATACTCTCGGTTTCGAACCGATTCCTTCACGTTATTTCTTTTTTGATACAACCGGCTCTAATATCGAAACGTTACTTAAATCATCTTCCAATTTAACTTAAGAAGAATCAAACTTAACATATATAGATATATAAATATACACAAACACACATATATTATAATCTAATGGATAAGATATTAAAGATTTCGATTTGATCAAAAGAACAAATCCTCTTTTCAATTGTTATCTCGTAAAAATGACTATATAAAAATTTCACTTCGTATCGATCAATGTTATATCACCTTAGTTATCGTTCAAATATAATAGTAATAAAAATACAATACAATAATATGGATAAAAACAAAACGATATAGAAACCTATAATAGTAGTTCTACGTAGTAGAAAATGCATTGAAAAATAAGGAAATATTTTCAGGATGTTTTGACAATAACTCTGACATATCCGTTCATTATTTCCTACATATTTTCACGTTTCACAAGAATAAAGACGAATAAAACTTGCGTCATTAAATGTTACGTCGACGAGAAGCGTGCGGAATATAACGGTTCGTTGATTCCCAGGGGGTGCGGGTTGAAAAGAGGAAGAGGAGAGAGTAGAAGGGAGTTAAAGGGAATTCAGGAAGGTGCAATGAAACGGAAAAGCCCATCTATCATTTTCTACGAAGAAAATTGATGGATACGGAATAGTTTGCGATGCACACTAGTCACCGAGATTGTTATTAAATAACGATACGATCATGCGTAAACGTAAAGACGTACTTAAGTATACTACTTACATAGACTTTCAATAAATTTCCACACGACGTGATTGGAAAAAATCTGAAGAAATTTACTTCGGAGATACCTTACATTTTAATTAGTTAATTATCCCTTTTTATTAATATTTCTCTCGGAAACGATTGAACGGCTCGACGGTAATCGTAATCGATTAGGAAAATATATTTCGAAATAAAAACTGTATACCAAGACATTTTTAAATATTCCATTCTTAAGTTTCCTTATTTTATGCAAATTGTATCATGATTACGAAACATTTACATATACTCATGTATTTATTAATAAAACAATTCTATAATTTATACGACGGTACGATACTGTTAATTATAATTCATGAATCGGAATGTATAAACGTAATAGTTTTGAGAAAAAAGAAACTAAGTGATTTTTACGAACTGTTAAATGGTATCTAAATTTCGAAACGTAAAAGGTGGAGATAATAGACGCGAAAGATGTTCTGAGTTTTCGAGCTAACGAAAATTGTCGAAAGCTTGAAAGCTTGAAAACATTGTGCCAAGGATAGAAGGTAACTAAATGATGTGGAAAATGAGTTGCGGAGAATTTCTAGAGAATTTACGAAGCAGGACAATCGAGACTAGTGGAATTTTCAACTCTCTCTCTCTCTCTCTCTCTCTCTCTCTCTCTCTCTCTCTCTCTCTCTCTCTCTCTCTCTCTGTCCTTCTCTGTCTTTCTCTGTCTCTCTTCTATTTTCTTTACCATCTTTCATCTAAATCATTCAAGGCCTAATGAAAATTTAAAAGAGTTGCTTGTCTTTTCTCCATGTGAATTACCGAATATCGGTTTAATACATATATACATACGTACATAATTTAATACATAATACATATATGCGTGCGAGATATCCTGAAAAACATTTTCTATATTTATTAGATTATGGTGAATCAAAGAGAATTCAACTATAATCATACTATGTTCAAAGATGAAAGAGAATTAATCATTGCAAAAAACTTTTTTACGAACTACACCAAAAGCTTCAAAGTCACTTTATTATTATTGCCATTGGTTCTTTCTAACATATAGAATGTTTCAGATATACGGTTGTTTGATAACGTAAAACTAATGCACACACACATATATATATATATATATATATATATATATATATGCGTATGTATGTATGTATGTATATAAATTTTATTTGTTTCCTTTAAATAAACTACAAACTAATTTAATCTTTGTATTCATCAATCCATTATTCAATTCATGAACAACAACATAGAGCGATTACGCGTTAGAATATTCATGATTCCTTGCATCAATGTTATTACAGAATAATGGACAACGATGCCAATTATATTCTAGTCATCCTATTATCTTTTGAATAATACGATTATTAAATAATAATACCTAACACACACATGACGCATATATACTGTAGAAACATCATATCTGACGTCTTCACAATCGTTTCCTTTGAAACATGAAACAATAAGATATAATTTAAGATACATTTATATCTATCATGCATACATATCTATACAATAATAACAGGAACAATATTGAAAATATTCGTAATCGAAAGAAATAAAAATATAAGATTTGTAGATCGATATAAATTCAAGAAATTTATTGCGATTAGGCGATAATCGAAAGATTGTAGAGTGAGAGAGCCTCTCTCTCGTTTCTCTTTACGTAGGAGTATAGCCAAAAGGCATTACTATTTTATAGATCTGCCTATTCAAAGATTAGGACGCGATCGCTTCCGATTGGTCGCATTGCCAGCCGGCATGGTAGGTAGCTACTTTCAAACGATCCGTACCACGTGCCAAATTGCAAATCGATATCTCAATTTGCCTTGGTGTCAGACGCAGGTAGACAAATATCCGCGGCATGATCCTTTTACCCCTTAGGACACTCACCCTTATTCTCCCTCATACCATCGTCCTGAATCCTTATCCCTCTCCTCCCAACCCGTCCCCTCCTATTTCTAAACATCCATCGATAAACCTGCCTATCATTTAACGTCATCGTTGTTGCATCGCTAAATATAATGTATTAATTTTTGTGTCCTAATCGTGGCAGTTTAAACGCGAACGTGTATACGTATATGTATGTACGTGTGTATATGTGTATGTGTGTGTTTGTGTGTGCGATATGATATCTAGGAAAGTTGTGTTTCTCGGTTATAAATATTCGCTACTTTGAAAAATATTATATTATAGAATGATCGCTTATTTCTTAGTTAATTTCTTTGAATATTTCTTTGTGCATTTCTTAAGAGAATTTATCAGACAAAATGTATGTATGTATGTTTGTGTAGATAATAAGTATAAATTATTGAATAAACAATGCTTTTTAATCTACCCATGTAGTTTATCATTTACATAAATCTCTGTTATTGCTGCTATGAAACACGCATCAACATTCATCAATCAATGCGCAAGATAGCATTTCTAATGACAAAGTAATGGAGGACAAGCACATTTGTGACAATACTATTGTAATATGGCCTTGTACGACTATAGAATTCTAAAAATAAGATTTCTCAGAATGAAAATGTTTTCTTTTGAATATCAAACGCGCTATGAAGCTTCTATGGAAATATTGTTAAATAATGACTTATTCTTGTCTATAAGAAACGTTACATGAAAAAGAAGAAGGAAAAAAAGAAAAAAAGAATTATTTTCTCTCATAGCTTTCCAATATTCTGATCGATTTGACTTAACAGGTATGCTTCCGTCTACGTAGGTAGTAAATATATCATATCATGTTCCAACATATGCACATACGTATCGCATTCTCCGTACAAAGTTGTTTAATGTTACATACTCGACATCAGCTTGATGAAAGTTCATGTCAGTTACGATATACCGGATAGTATTTCTGAATGGGACGATGCGTTCGATCGACGTACATACTATCGACAGACTATTCATCCTTCCGCAAGGTATGAAGACCATACGATATCCGTGTTAATTTTCGAATATGCTTGTCCATTTCATTCAATGATTCACTACATCCTGTGACAAGATTAATTTGATATGTCTTATGTATATGTATACGTGCATGCGTGCATTTTATATATATATATATATATATATATATATATATATATATATATATAAAATACTTAATTTTATGTTAGAATATGTAATAACAATTTATATTATAATGTAATATAAAAAATAATATATATATATTAAATATACATACATATATATATTATAAATATATATATGTATATATATACTTATACTATATATTATATTATATATTACTAAGATAAAATAGCTAAAAAAAAGTTAATATCTTATATCCGAAAATACTTATACATTATCAATAATTAAAAATAAATAAATATATATATATATTATAAATAATTACAAATACACACGTAACTCTTGCATTTAATTTAAAAATATCTTTCATTAAAATAACTGAATGCCCTGGTCATCCTATCTCCATTCTCCTCTTTTATAATTTATAGTAGATCTTTGATATATTCAAGATTTAATCGCAAAAACTCAAACGAGCATAATCGATTAGATGGAAATAACAGATAAAAATTTACAGAGAAAAAACGAACCCAGATTCAAACTGATTATCCTTTCATACGAATACTTTAATTTCATAGCACACCGACGACCAGTTTTCAAAAGATACGAATACGCTTGCTACCTGGTCTCCAGAGAATTGTATTTTCATAAAGAAGAGAATTTTGTACCTCTTGAAATAATACGAAAATGTTTGGTCAGAATTCAAACCAAATTTTATTCTCTGATTAGATCATGTGTATATCAACGTTAGTTAAGCTTTTCAACGTTTCGTATTTATCTTACTTATTGTATTCTTTTTTAGCAAATTATACGAATAGATATGTATCTTTTTGATAAAGTAAGACTTGTTTAATTTTATTCATTAATAATACCTTGAATGATAATACATTTTCAATCAGAAAAATATTCAAATATTTCTGAAAATTTTGTTATTAATTTAAACAATTAATGAATTCTGTAATTTTAAATAAATATTAATCCATCGATTTTGATCATATTTACATAACGCAAACAACATAATAAGATTTAATAAAATTTATACATATTTTTTTTAGTTACGAAACATAAAAAGAAACTGTTTTAAATTCGTTAAAAATTCGTAACATTGGATTTGAAAAAAGAAAAGAAAAAAAGATTATAAAGTTATACAATTTGGAAAAGTATCCGAAGATTTGTATAACTCAGTGTATTAAATCGAATGAAGAAACGAACGAGAGTGAAATAAAACAAATCGGATATATCGAATCTATCTCCTTCTAAATTAAGAGAAAGTAGTAACAATAAACGAATAACATCTCCACTATCGATTTACATCTTTCGCAATTAAAATGTATATAAAGAAAAAAGAAATGAGAAAAAAAAAGCAGCTTCGAAATTAATCGAATAAAATACGAGAATGTTTCTTATTACTAATAGAATATAAAATTAAAAAGATATCTAAGATAATAACTGACTCACCCATACAATGTTCAGAAAAGATATTAATTTCTCGGTATAAAATCACTTACCTAAAACAGAAAAATAATCATGCATTACATTTCGATCATTTCAATTAATTATTTAATAAAAATTAAAACAAAACGATAATATTTCCTTTTAACGATAATTATAAAAGATAGAGAACAAAGATTTGCACTGATGTGCTGTTGAATAACGAGATACTTTACAGTACAATATATTTTAAATTAAAATGTTTATTTTAAAGAATAGAAGTAAAAAGAGAGAGAAAAAAAAGGAAGATGACCAACAGAGCAACTTAAACGTGCCACGAAAACAACTAATTATAATCGTGATTCTTCTTCTTTGTTTTCCTTCTGTTTATACATCTCTCTTTCTTTTTCTTTCTTTTCTTCTCCTTTTCCTGCCCTTTTTCTTTCTTACGCTTTCTTCCAACGAAATATGTATTTTGTCGTCAATGTATTACTTTAATGAGAGGACATTTAATTATAATAATTTTGTCAGCAAACATACCGGACAAAACGTGAAATGTTTTATTATTTTTTCACGAAAATATGTACATATACGTACATGAGAGAGGAGAGAGTTTGTAAAATATGTAGTGATGTTTTTATAGCTTTCTCCATTTTCAACGTGATTAATTGAGAAGCTCTCTCTCTCTCTCTCTCTCTCTCTCTCTCTCTCTCTCTCTCTCTCT
>NC_057692.1:7827155-7857576 GCF_014466175.1 Vespula pensylvanica
CTCTCTCTCTCTCTCTCTCTCTCTCTCTCTCTCTCTCTCTCTCTATCTTTCTATGCATTGCTCTCGTCTTCGTTATACATATGAAAATAAAATAATCGCGAGAGAAGAAATGAAATGAATATGTGGAAAGTATATGTTTGTAAGATAATCGTTGAATTTGTGAAAGTTTTAATCGATTATTTTTCCTTCTTTCACTTTTAACGATTTCAACAAACAACGATACAAATATTGCTTTCTTAAAAATTGGTTAAACTTTTACCCATAGAAATACCATCTCTCTCTCTCTCTCTCTCTCTCTATATATATATATATATATATATATATATATATATATATTTGTTGTAGGTTTAGTAAAAAAAAAAGAAAAAAAAAATAACGTTTGAAGTATGAATCGATATTCGATTACTGTCAGACCAAACAGAACGTCCTGTCAAATATCTGAGAACCTTTCGTTGATACAAGCAGCACAGAATCGGTTATCTGTCACATCTGGCGAAATATATATATATATAATAAAATGTAGAAATTTTTAATTAGCTGTTCTTTCGGACGTAATCATTTGACACTATAAGTTTAATTAAAAATAATGAAAAGGACAATTTGTAAAAGAAATAAAAAGAATGAAATATCATCGAACAAAGACACGACGAATAAGCAAGTCGACAAACAAAGATAATGCATGCACGCTGTTTCAATATCTCATAAATAATAATAAGCTGTAAAAACATAAAGTCAAAATCGATATACGTAGACATTTATTTTTCTCCATATGCATTATGATCGATATTACATCAATAATAAATAATGTATTTATTATTCCATTATTTTTACATATGATGATAAGTCAAATATAATAGTCGTACGACGTGTAGTAACAATATAGAGAGATTTGACATACAAATTACTAGAATGTTATTCTTTTGATATTTGTCAAACAAACAAAAAACAAAACAAAAAAAAAAAAGAAAAAAGATCGAGAAAGAGAGAGAGAGAGAAAGAGAGAGAGAGAGAGAGAGAGAGAGAGAGTAAGAGTAAAAGAAAAAAGAAACAACAAGCAAAAGTGAATGAAAAGTTTATATAAAAAAATAAAAATATAAAAAAGAAAGAAAAAAAAAAAGGAATGGACTACGGGAGAAATCGAACGCGGGGTGCGTTTATATCGCAGCAGAGCGTGACCCTTTCCGGTAGGAAAAATCGCGATGGCTTTGCTCTTGCGGAAGATTGTTGAAATTTCTGGATGAAACGCGTCGTTTATACGGCCGCGGCAATCGGTGGGCACATAATGCAGGAGAGATTCACGGTTCGTCGCTTTAAAAACGAGGTGAAGGGTGCCGTTTGTGAAATCGGCTGTGGAAAGACAAATCCGCTGTAGAGGTTATTGATTCGACTCCCCCTTCCATCCACCTTCCTCCCTTTCTCTCTCTCTCTCTCTCTCTCTCTCTCTCTCTCTCTCTCTCTCTCAGCTGCAATTCAACCCTCTCTCCTGTTCCACGTGAACCATTCTCCCTATACTCCGCAATCGTCGCCGTAGCGTTCTACGTATGACTGCAGTGCCGTCAAATTTTCTAACCATTCTCTTTCTTTTCTTATCCCATCTCTCTCTCTCTCTCTCTCTCTCTCTCTCTCTCTCTCTCTCTCTCTCTTTGTTTCACTCTCTCTCCCTCTTTCTGTCTTTTCCTCTTCGTATTCCCTCGCAGATCCACTTTACTCTCGTAAGTTCAAACGGAACGAACGAAAACGCAGCCCTTTTATCCCACTTCCTCACCCCAATTTCAAAATACTAAGATCTACCAACGGGCAAACTTTTCGGACGAACTTTCGAAAGGATGCTGCTCTTTCGACGAGTCGAAATCGAACAGAAACTTACTTCGTTCGAAACTGAATCGTTATAGTCGTCGATAACAACGGACAAACACACGTCGTAGTATAGCACCCGACGATCCTACGATTTCCTTCAAATTTATTTATGAAATAAATATTTAAGGGGAAAGGAAGAAAGTAAAAGAAAAAAGAAAAAGAAGAAGAAAGAAGGAAAAAAAAAAAAAGAAAAGAATAAAAAAAGGAAGAAAGAGGGAAGCAGCAGTTACATCAAAATAGAAATGATATAGTTCTAGCATTAGAAGTTGGATCGAAATAATGCACTTTGTGAAGAACCTTGGCACAAAGAAAGAGTCTACGATCATCCAACAGGATTTCCCGCCTTTTTCTCTCCTTTTCCGAACCGTCGCGTACACTTCCTTCAGGATGTTCTCTCTCTCTCTCTCTCTCTCTTTCCCTCTCTCTACCTACCTATCTATCTATCTCTATCTCTTTCATTCTCAACGCTTGCTCTTCATCCTCTTATCTTTGGAGTAGTACCAACTTTTAACTAGCGCAAAACAAAGGAGCTTTGGCACGTACTTGCGGAACTATCTACCACTCTCCTAGTTTCTCTTCACCTCTCTCTCTCTCTCTCTCTCTCTCTCTCTCTCTCTTTCTCCTCTCTCTCCTCTCTCTGTCTCTTCTTTCTTTCTGTAGCTAACTCTCACCCTTTGGCGTTGCATATTTCACGACTTCTTCGGAAGAAGGAAACTTGTAGCTGATCACAAGATCTACCTCCTCCCTTCTGCCTTGTGAGAATTAATGGTCTCGATACTCGTGGGTGCTCGACGAAAACGTCGAAATAAGATGAAGAGGTCGCGACTTTGCTTTCTACCCTTCTCCTTTGCTTCCTCCTCTTCGTCTTACTCTTTCTCCTTCTCCTTTTTCTTTATTCTTATCTTCCTCCTTATTCTCCTCCTCTTTCTTCTTCTTCTTTCTTTCTTTCTTTCTTTCTTTCTTTCTTTCTTTCTTCGCCTTCCTTTTCCTTACTACTTCCTTCTTGTTATTCCCTCTTCTTCTTCTTTTTCTTCTTTCTTTCTTCCTTTACCTCCCTTTTCTTTACTACTTCCTTTTCGTTATTCTCTTTCCTTCTTCTTCTTCTTCTTTTTCTTCTTCTTCTTTTTCTTCTTCTTCTTCTTCTTCTTCTTCTTCGGCTTTTACTTCGATGCACTTGGATTTATCGTCTTACGGCTTCACGAAACGCTGACCCGTTTAACGTCCCATCGAAAAATATCCCTACGATTTATTGCCTTCTCGTAAGTCCCATTCTTTTATTGATTTTTTATTTTCTTTTCTTTTATTTTAGTTTAGTTTATTTCATTTCATTTCATTTTATTTCATTTTATTTCATTTCATCGCCAGTCCGTCAAAGTGTATTCCTCGTTCGTCAACCTTTCGATCGTTAATGTACTTGTTAAAAAGAAAAAAAAAAATTAACGAAAATCGAAATAATATTCTTATTTCGGTATTCATTTTTTTAAAAGGAGATCGAAATAATGAATTTTTCAAGCGCAACGATATGCTTTGCAAGATAAATCTAATAAATTTTTGCGATATCGATCGTCTTCGTATTATCGATGAAGAAATATGTATTAAAAAATGTGGACGAAAATACAAAGATTCTTATATATCTATATATATATATTTTTAATCCAAATCTATTATCTAATATTATTATTCCTTTTCATTATCAATCCTTTTTTGAGAACGTCCTCTCTCATCTCTATGACTAGATATCTCCATTTCTTTGAACGTACATCTATGTAATATATGCATTCACGAGTTTTACAGTTTAAGTACTATGGCAGGTAGATGCCATTTTAGCTGGAGGCTTTGCAGCTAAAACCATTTTTATTAGCATTTTCCGAGCTCTCACGTCAAATTGCGACTTTTAGCTTTTTATGAATTTCGTTTGTAGTTGTCTAAAGGAACAAAACAAAAAAAAAAAAAAGAAGTTAGAAAAATGTTTTAGTCGACAAATGCGACTTTTATACGCAATATTAATCTCCAAATGGTACGTCATAATATGAACAAGAGTATACGAACAAAGTTACTACGAAGATAATTAATAAAAATACATTTTTTTTTTTCATTGATAATCCTTATTAACGATAGGAAAATAGCTCGATAAATAATTCGAATTAACAAATAGTTCGAATTAAAGGAACTATGTCGAACTAAGTTCTTTTATAAAGGTTAAACAATTCAGGTAATATGAAACTCGAACGAGGAAGATTTTCAATGAAAATAATTATCTTACAAGTAATGTATAAAAAAAAAAAAGAAAAAAAATAGGAAAATAAGAAAAAAATAAAAAAGAATAGAGCAATATCGAGGGAAACGAGGATATTTTTGTTTCCTTTCATTTGTTCTCCATCTCTGATAGGTCGTATCCATTACGGTTGGTCGATTCGTGGCTCACGTCCTACGACTACTATTGGTAAGTAGTTCGAGCTATAAAACAGCATTCTAATGTAAGGCCGGAAAAGATATATAAGTAAAAACATTGCCTTCTCGTTTTACAATTGGTCCGTGACTACTTTGAATATCTTTTACCTCCACGAGCTCGTGATTATTTTCTTCGTTTCTCTTTTTCGCTTTTCTTTTTTCTTATTTCTTTTTTCTTTTCCTTCCTCCTTCATTCGAATCGATAAAGTAAGTGAGAGTATCTCGTAGAGAGTTATATGAATCATAAATTATGTTGAATATTCGTGGTATATTATATGCGTTCATGCTTATTTCGTTCAGTAAAGTTATACTTACCTTTGGTATAGTATTTTCTTGACTAAGTTAAAATCAATCGAGTATATATATATATATATATGCGTATATACGTATGTATTACTTTATTCTATATATACATACATACAAATATTAGATACACACATAGACACATACATATACACATTATATATACATACATATATATGTATATGTATATGTATATTACTATAGTATAAAAAATGTAAGAAAAGAAAATCTAATGCACTCTTTTTCAAACATAAGAAAAAGAGAAGGAACACATTCGAGCAGAAAGTAGGACAGTATAATATTTTGTCGAAAATAATAAGGACGAGATCGTAGAAATTTATTTATCGTGATAATATTATGAATTTACGATGATAGAAATTTCTCTTCTCTATTCAGGAAGAGTTCGAGGACGAGGAACGTGAGAATAGAGTTTCTACGAACGAAGTGTTTCAAGTGTTTTTCGAAAGTCGAAAGAAATCACGTACATCACGAAGGACGCATGGATTATACTTAACATTAATTCTCAGAAACCATAGGAAAGTTATAATCGATTCGTTCATTCGTACGACCAATAGAATAAGTTATGTTGTCAAAGAGAGTATTCTGTTCGGACAATGAGTATTCGCGATTAATATTTCACTGTATTTCGCGAACCTCGAAAGTACAAAGTACGAGATTATTAAGTCTGTCTGCTCTTCAATCGAAATGAATCTCGAACAGATGGTCATCGAATGTCGATCGATCGATCGATCGAACGAACGAATGAACGAACGAACGAACGAACGAACGAACGAACGAACGAACGAACGAACGATATTCGACTCTACTCGAACCTTTTTTACCTAGTTTTATTGTTGTCTGTGTTTACCTGGACCATGTCAACGCCAGACTACAAGATAAATATATCGATGACGTTAGTAAAAGAAGCTAATTACTTTTATACAAATAAACATACAAATAATTAGATAAAATGTATCGTTGTAATTTTTTGTCTTTCTCTCTCTTTTTGTTTTTCTTTTTTCTATAAAATATACTGGACGAGCGTAGAAAGTTAATGGTATTCACGTTGGTGGATGGTTTTCAACTTGAAACATCATTTGATATTTAATAATATCTGTCTTAAACTTTTACTGTAAGCTCTTTGTAAAATACAGTTTCGCAGGTCATGGCTTAAGTGTGACAGGATTTAGTACGTTACCGATAGTAAAGGTAAAATATTACCAAGATAAAGACAATGGTGTGCTCGTTTATAATAGAGAATTGCAAATGATATAACGATAAATTGATAGTAACTTATATATCAGAATAATTATATTAAATGACATGTTGTCTATAATACTTGCTACCTATTCGTGAAGCTGACCGTCAAATTACGTCATTGATTAATAATAAATATTTGTAATAAAGTCATCGAATTCAAAAATTAATTGCTCTGAGAAGCAATTATTAAATAATGAACATACATTATTGAATACCAGAAGATCGTATCGATCGATTTAAATGTTAAATCATAAATACTTTAATGTACAAAAAAAAAAAAGGAATGTAAATAGCATACATCAGCTAGGATTAAATAGATATTTAAGCTGATCGCAAGTAAACGAAGAATCATAATAATCCTACGTAATAATCTACGTAATAAACGATTTCATGATAAAACTATTAATTCTATACATAAAATCGTTCGAAATGAATTTATGTCCCATTATCTACGAGAGAGAAAGAGACGGACAGAGAGAAAGAGAGAGAGAGAGAGAGAAAGAGTGAGAGAGAGAGAGAGAGAGAGAGAGAGAGAGAGATGTATTAATTAAAATTTTAATAAAGTTATCGGTAAATGGAAAGAAATCTATAACCTAAATTCAATCTTTTATAACTCATCCTTCCGTGTCTGGTCTCGTTCGTCAACTCGGATGGATTCAAGAGGAAAGATGATAAAAATATTAGAGACGAAAGAAAGGAATGAAAAAAGGAAATAATAAAAAATAAAAAAAAAAAAGGAAGAAAAGAAAAAAGATATTTTTATCTATACGTTGAAATCGTTATAATGATTCGCCGGGCCGTATATTTACCGGTTATCGGGAATACTTTATAGCGCTGGATGTTCCGCTTATAAAGTTCATTAATCCCATTTCAATGAAAGTTTCGAACAATGGCCGTGGGAAACGTCGTCTGTCCTTTCTCAAGCTTTCCTTCTTCCACTACTTCTTCATCGATCGATTTTAGCAAGTTCCACTTTTCTCTACATACCCTCATAAGTCATTGTCAGTCATTCTATCTGTTCTTCTGTTCTGTTCGTTAACCGTACACTCGAAATTAACGAACGTGATATTAGAAATTTCAAACGACACAGTCATTGCGGAGAACAATGCGATATAATCCTTTTTCTTTTTCTCTTTCTTCGTTCTTTTTTGAAAAAAAAAAAAAAAAAAAAGAAAGAAAAAAAATCTTTTTCGAAACAAATCTATTATCAAGATCTGACGTATAATAAATTTTATTCTAATTTATACGACCGAAATATCCTTTTCTTTATTGATAATTAATTATTCGTAGTTGTTCAAATAATAACATGTAATGATAATGATGCTAACGATAATAATAATAGTAATAATAATAATAATAATAATAATATATTAATATTAACAACAACAACAATTATAATAATAATAATTATAACAATATCTCTAGCAAAGAACATAATGTTCAATATTAATTATTAATACGTCGAAAGCAGATACCATTTGTTACATTTATCCCAACGGAATAGAATATTCTACAAAGCTTAGGAAATGAAAGGACCTGTATATATGCAGCTTTATTTGCACGCGTCCAAGGCGGACGCTTCATAAGCGCACTCTACAAGTGACTCATTTAAACAATATTAACATCAGCATGTTTCATATTGTCGGATTATAATTTGTACAATGTTAATATCGACGACATTTTAATAGACGGTAAATTATATTCTAATAGATATAATGAATGTATAAAAAATTATCGAATTAAAAACTATACGCGTACGCATATGAACAAATAAAATGACACTTTAACAACAGCTTTGTTTTTCTCCATGATATAAAGTAATTAATTTTGTATAGGAATATTGTTGAAATTTAAAGCAATAACTGTTGCACGATAATTATAAAACTTAGAGATAATCGTGCGTAAAATATTATTTACATTCGAAAATCATTCTTTTCGCTGTGACATTAAATGAATATGAAATTAATTGTAGCAAAAGATTGTTTCATTCGATCTAGCTTAAAGACTCAATTTCATTTCTCAATTTTTTTTTCTTGTTATAATTCGAGCTTATTTTCTTTATTTTAAAGCGATATATAATCAATATATTCCTATATTGAAATATTTAAGGGTTTGTGTTTGAATTAAAAAATATTATTACAAGATATTAATAAAATTCATTAATAATTATATTAACTGGAATAATCTATTAAGTCGTTCGAAAAGAAGAAGAAGAAGAAGAAGAAGAAAAGGAAAACGAGTTTAAAAAATTAGTAAAAGCTGTAATAAATTTATTTTATCGATGGCACGCTCGCGTTTTAGGAGGAAAAGCCACAGAGCTCGATAGTATCCACTCTGCGGCAGTTGTAATCCTCGAGTTCAAGGGAAACTCGCAACCTGATTCAGATTCAATTTACCGGATTGCCAACAGACTGTCCTGTTTTGTTTACAAGCGTATCCTACGGATCGTTCAGCCACGCTTCTTCCGATTACGCGCGGTTTTTAATCCGACGAGACGCCTCGGAGCTTTCAAAACTGGATAATCGGAAATTGCGATCGACATGGCAGTGTTCGATTAACTTGCAGATGAATTTAATTCATCGCGCTTGCCGAAAAAATGATAACTTTTACTCTCACTCGTATACGATATCAATACTTTTTTTTTCGTTTTTTTTCATTTTATCGATCTATTCAATAATCTACGTGCACGACGCGGTTCTGATTGAAATTATGACATAAAGCAAAATATGATAAAATATTTAATACGAATTATGCGATTTAGAAAAAACGTTAGAAGAGAGGAAGGTATTTTAAAGATTTTGTTTTCTTTTTTTTTTTTTTTTTTTTTTTTTATAATAATTTCAAACTTTAACTTTTTATAATAACTTATGAAATTATTGTATTAATTTATTCAATTAAATGTTATATCAATTTTTAGTATTTTAATTTATTAAATTATTATATTGATTATTTAGTAAAATAGTGCGATGCAATCGACCTTGCATAAAGATTCATCAATTTTGTTTCCTGTTGTAATTCGAGCCATTTTCTTTATTTTAAAGCGATATATAATTAATATATTCCTATATTGAAATATATAAGATTAAATTTGAAGTAATTAAGAAATATTAATATTTAACAAAAATAGTAATATTTTTAAAATTATACAAAACACGTTTAATTCTATTATACGATAATAATCAATAATATTGTTAAGAAAAAAAACAAAATTTTCATTCCTTTTTTATTGAGAATAGACTTTTAATAATAACAAATTGATTAAACACTCCTATAATAAATATTAATTTCAAAATAATATTTTAATCAAAGTAAAAGACGCATATACATAAACGAACGTAAGTATTTATATATATGTATTTATTCATTTAATAAATTTTATTAAATGACCATATCTCAATAATAAAATACCACGATCAACGTGGTTTGTTGAAAATAGTAAAAAAAAAAAAAAAAAAATAGTTTTTCTCTTCTTAACATCGACAAAAACCGATCAATAATTACTTTTCGAAAGTTCGAACGTTTAGTATACATTTAACGATATCTCCAAAGTGCTTCAAGGCAATCCAAGAAAGTCTAATTTGAACGAGCCTCTTCTCTATTCGCTGATCTCCAAGCTTTTCTTTTTTATTTCTCCAACTAAACTCCTTTCTCGCGAACGTAAAAACTGTTTTTAATTTACGATTGGTAGAAAAGACGACGACGACTAAGACGACGACGACGACAACGACGACGACGATGACGACAACAACGATGCTTGCCACGGTAAAAGTCTGTGTTTTAATTAACGCGAGGCGTATTTTGTATGTCTGCAACGATACGCAGCTTTTAAAATTCTTGAGTGTATTGCCAATAAAATCGTTTTACCAGGTCCTTCTTTTTCAACTATACTACCTCTTTTTCGTTCTCTCTCTCTCTCTCTCTCTCTCTCTCTCTCTCTCTCTCTCTCTCTCTCTCTCTCTCTCTCTCTCTTTCTCTCTTCGAAACTGATGGTGAACGACGTTTGAAGAGCAACTCGAAACGACGGAAACGTTAATTAAAATTCAGATGGCGCAGATTGGAGAAAATTTTATTTTCACCCCAAAAAAATTTCTCGTAATGGATAGTCTAAGTCAGGGATTCTCAAAGTGGGCTACGCCGTTAAAACTTGAGGTTACATGTGTATAGTTCAAACAGAATTTCAGAAAAAAAAAAGAAAAAGAAAAAAGAAAAACTTATTTCATAGAGTCTCCTTGATATATTCCTGAAGTAGTACCAGGTCAAATCTTTTGAAACTCTCTGTATATCATTTACGAATATAATTAGTATTATAATTATAATTTTATCAAACTGTACGAGTTACATACATATTTTTAAGGGGTTATATGAAATATAAAAGATTGAGAATCCCTGGTCTAACAATAAGTATATCACAAAAAAAAAATCAGAGAGAGAGAGAGAGAGAGAGAGAGAGAGAGAGAGAGAGAGAGAGAGAGTGCAGTAAAAATTTATTTGCATCGGATATACCTTCGTTTTCGTTGCACATTTCAACTCCCCCCTCCTTCTCTCTTCTATTTCTCGTTTCTATTTACTACAAAATTTTTTCCTCCCTTCCTTTTTTCACTCTAGAAATGAAACAAAATCTACCCACTTTTTTGACTAGTTATGAACATAAAAAAAATATTATGAACAGAGAAAAAAAATAGAAATATGAGAACAATAATATACAAAAAAGCGGAAAATAATTTTACCTGTAATAATATTGATTTTTTTGTATTTTATATATATGTGTGTGTGTAATACCTATAATATAATATAATATATATATATGTATATATATATAAAATAATAAATATATTTTATAGATACATATGTGTATGTGTAATACGAAGCAAAATTGTTTTCAATAGTTCGACATTTCAATTATTTCATACGTAAAAACATTATTTAGATACATAATAAAAACATTATGATACAATAAGTTTCAAATAGAAACTTGAATCAAACAAATAACAATTTATTCAATAAATTTCTATTCCACATTGCATTTCGGAGAATTTAAGTAATTCAATTGAGCTTGAAAAAAAAGATGGAGGAAATGTATCTATTTCTCTACTTCAGTAGATTGTTTCGATTAAATACTGCCAATTGCAAAGTCCGATATGGAAAATAGAGAAGGGGCTAACATGCCAATGGGAAAAAGAACAAAGGATTTCAAAGGATTTTAAAAATCCGGAAAAAAGAGAGGGACAAACAGATAGAAAAAGAGAGAGAGAGACAGGCAGACAGAGAGAGAGAGAGAGAGAGAGGAAGAGAAGAAAATAGAGGGACAGAGGTATAAAAAAAAGAGTAAAGTAAAGTGTAGCCATGAACGTGATAAACGAGATAGACTTCCGTAGAAGAAAATTCGAAGAATAGGAGATTATAGGAAAGGATAGAAAAGGAACGAAGATAAAATCGCGATCGAAGATTCCATGAAAAAAGATCGCTCGGCAAAATCTGTAAAAGTACGAACGAAAATGGACCGATTTTTTTTTTTATAGACCATTGTACGATTCAACGTCAAATTGATAACAACTAAACTCGTGAATTACGAAGTCTTTTCGAAGAGAAAATATTCGATAGATTGATTATTCGATTTTTTGTGGTTACAGAAACTTATCAACCAGCATTAAATAAATAACAAATTTGTACTATAATCGATAGTAATTCGAAAAATGTTCTTAAAACATTATGGTGTGTCTATAAAAATAAATACCCTAGATATGGTTTATATACCATTATTTTTTTTTAGGAGGATGGGAGGTATTCATTTGGTTGATGGCGGCAAACAACTGTAGCATCATAGTAACGTTAACAATTTCGCCAATTGACGTTATCCGCCGCAGTGAATGTGTTAACAGAGATTTATCAATTTTTTCAAAATATGTGTATATATTGAAAAAAACAACAATTTATATATATATATATATATATATATATATATATATTGTTCCTTTTATTTTGCCATTTCTATTTTATATTTTTTTATCAATTAACAATATTTTCTAAAATAAATGGTCAGTATATCTATCGAATATATATTGATCAATAAAAATAATTAAGTGTCAAGATTGCCTCGCCTATATTACCTATTAACAATTTATTACAACTTGTTTAAACACTGATTATTTATTTCAAAAAAAAAAAAAAAAAAAAGAAAGAAAAAAAAAAGGAGAAAAAATGTGTAATAATTTAAATAAAAAAGTTGAAAAATTCGATCAAAATTCATTCAAGACTATTGATCAAATAAATAGCGAACTTTTATTACTTCCTTTCTTTTTTCTTTGTACAGTTTATCTTTAAAAGGACCATTATTACTTTGAACTCGAATCCATCATCACCGAAATCGGAGTTTTCTTTTTCTCGATAATTCTCTCTTTCTCTCTCTCTCTCTCTCTCTCTCTCTCTCTCTCTCTCTCTCTCTCTCTCTCTCTCTTGACATTTTCTATAGCGTAAGCTCGAGGAGACAAGAGGCTAGAAGAGTTTATGACGGGCAATAACAAGGTGCGATTACCGCCCAAGTAAAATCGGTTGAGAAAAGCCTGAGGATGTCGCAATTTGCGGAGCTTTTATGCGCATCTTGCGCACTTGCTACATCCATAGTGTCGTGTCACGAGGAAAGAAGATAGAGAGAAAGATACAGACAACAGAGAAAGAAAAAGAGAAAGAGAAAGAGAAAGAGAAAGAGAAAGAGAAAGAATGATGAGAAGACGAAAACGAAGACGAAGACGAAGACGAAAAGGAAAACGAAGTAAACGTAGAAAGAGATAGAAAGGAAAATTTAAAGGTAAGAGAAGGTAAGAGAAGGCTCGTCTGGAAAATCCAACTCTTGTTGTAAATTGCTTTGGCTGTGAAAGTCATCAGACTAAATCCTGAGGATCAAGGAATGCCTAATTCTATTTCCGTCGAGTAACGGACAATCTTCCCTTTGTCGAAAAATCGATTTGAAGGCGTTGAAATAGGGATAGGTTGAAAAGTGCCATTGTAGTTTTGACTGGTAGATATACCGACGACGAGTACCAAGTGGAAATGTCGGAAGTACAGTAAATTTTATCCCTTTTCCGTTTCCACGACACTTCGTTACACCTCGTTGCTCGTTACTCTCCGAGAGGGCTGAGAGGCAAACACCGAAAGAGGGAAGAAAAAAAGAAACGAAAAAAAAAAAAAAAAAAGAAAAAAAATTTGCCCGAGTCCTTGACGTTCTTTTCCTAAATGAGAAAGATAAATCATTTTTTTTATTTTGTTTTCTATTGTACTATCGTCGTCGTTATTGTTGTTGTTGTAGTTTTAATGATACGTAAATATATATTTTAATAAAATTTCATTCAAATTCTCGATGATTTCTTTGTATATTATCCATTTGTTCTATGTATGTTCTATATTAATTGATTATTATCTAACAACGATAAGATTAAGTATATTTATTTATTTATTTATTTATTTATTTATTTATTCATTATTAATTTATATTTATAATTATATTAATTAAATTATATTATATTATTAATTTATGTAATAATTTTTAACATACACATTAATGTGTTATATGTAATATAACATATTACATGTAATAATTTTAAAAATTATTAATTAATTTATTTATTATTTATATCAATTGACAAACAAAAGGAGATACGATGAATATTCCTTAGAGTATCGTGATGAGTTTAAATACGAACGATAAAGGAATTAATAATACTTTGTTCGTTTCAAGATCAATTGAAGTCTAGTGTTAAAAATTTTTTTGTTCAGTTACATATGAAACTAAGTGAAAACTTTCGATAAATAATAATAATAGGAGAGGGTTGAAGAGGAGTAGAGGATAAGAGATTTATCTTAACAAAAGTAATAACAATATCGGTAATGATAGATATCGGTTTTCATACGAGAAATTCTATATTTGTACGAAATTCAAATTTCATATAATCCGATGCAGCACGGCTTATGCATAAAATATAAAAGGAACATGGAAAGAAGAATATTGAAAGATTTTGATGTAGATATCAATATACAAAAAAAAAGATAAAAATCAATTGTAAATCGTATACGAATTTCAATTGTAAATGTATCAGCTGATTTACATATTCATCAATTATATTATAGTTACGATTTTATATATGTATTATATATATATATATATATTTTTTAAACATTCCATCCAATACTTTGAATTAACCTTAATTTAATTATACTCACATTTACCACATGTATTTCAAATTTATCAAATTATACAAACGAAAACTTACTTATTATATCTACGTCAGAATTGAAATATCCAAAAAAAAAAGAAACAGACGGAAAACAAAAAAATGGAACGAGAAAAAAATTCGTATATATATATATATATATATAATAAACTTAATAATTCCAGTTTCATACGACACGATATACACACATATACGCATGCATCCACGTATGCATCTCTACGATGAAAGGCACACGAGTACAAAAATGTAGAGAACTGGAGAAAATAAAATATTTCTTTGAAATCGCACGACCTATTCACCGTTTATTCTACTACTGACAAAATCAATTCCCCCTTTTCACTGTGATATAAAGTTATAACACCGATTTAAAAATATCCCCTTTGAATTCTCTTCATTCAATATTTTTTTTATCAAAAGCATAAGCTTCACTCGTCGATCCAACAAAGCAATCATTTTTATTTTGCAGAGGGAACACCTATAGTATTTTAATTAATACTTGACAATCACATTTAATTATAAATATAATGCAAAAACAAACAAAAAAAGAAGAAATAATGAAAAAGAAAAAAGAAGAAAAAGAATTATTATTTATTATTCAAAAAAAATATTAATCATTTAAAATCCATTCCTTTGTTCTTATCCGAAAAATCAATCATATTGATATCGTTTGAAACATTTTTTCCATTGTACAAAAAAACGAAGAATCCATTTTATATCTAAATATAAATTTGTCCATATTGAATATAAAAATTTTTTATTCAAACGCATGAAACAAAGGTACCGTAGAAGGAATAAAAAAAAAAAGAAATTTGATTTTACACAAAGCCTCGGTATACGATGACAATTGTCACTAATTGTTAGTGTATAAAAGAGAGAGAGAAAGAGAAAAAATGCAGAGAAAAAGAAAGCGAAAAAGAGAGAGAGAGAGAGAGAGAGAGAAAGAGAGAATCCTTTATGCCGCTAGTATTTCCTTTCATGTGGACGGAAAGAAATGAGTTTGCCGGTTCTATCAAAGTTCTCTGTACCGGGACTAGTGAAATGTCAGCTTCGTTAGCCGAACAATGAAAGTCGGAGTTGTCTACTACTCGTAGCACAGAAATATTGCACGGAGTATAGCTATCTTGGCAATGATTGAAACTAGAACGAATGTTACTTTCGAAAGTGAATACGGAGAAGATATCATCTTCGATAATAAAAAAAAAGAAAAAGAAAAATAGAAAAAAGGAATTATCGAATCTTAAACAGTCAATCGACATAGAATAGTTATCATTATTTAAACGAACATATATCATTATTTATATTTATTTCAGATTATTTAAAGCTCGATATTAGTTTTTCAAAAGATAATTATATGTTGTAATAAAGAACAATTTTGTGATTTAACTCGTAAAGAAAATTCTTCAGAGGATGTTCAGTGATACGAGGTTACGAAGTAAAACGATGATTGATACTTTTACACGCTTACAAAGAAAGCCAAAGATGCTTGAAGAAGAGCCACTTTATGTGGTCAACGACTAAACCTCGAAAGGGACGGCAAACAAGCCTTGCAAAAAGTTTTCAACGAGGATGAGGCAACGAGTTATAAGGGTGGTAGAAAAATGACACGGAATGAACATAAAAATCAGTACTTGAGAAGCTTGATACATTGACCTAAAGTAAATTTTCCTTTAAAAAAATAAGACTAAACAAGACGATTGATACTTATAATATCGATAATTTTTAAGAAGAAAATTAAACAACGTCGTTTTGCGGTAAGATTAAAAAGAAAAACAATTAATAACTACAATATTAATAATTTTACTAAAAAGTGAAAACCAAAAAGAGTATAATTTTGCATATAACGAAATAACAAGTCAAAAAATATTTAAAGATCGATATCACGTATGTCTTTCAAGTAGAATCAATTAATTAATCGTTGATAAAAAATATTCGCGATTCTTTCAATCGTCGAAATTTTACAAAACGAAATATTCCATCTCCAAAAAAAAAAAAAAAAAAAAAAAAAAAAAAAAAAAAAAAAAAAAAAAAAAAAAAAAAAAAAAAAAAACAAAAAACAAAACAAATAAATAAACGAATAAATAAGTAAATAATAAAAAGTGAAGAAAAAAAAAAAAGAAAAGTAAGGAAGATCCCACAAGAAAATAATATATCGCTCGAACGAATCTAGGAATACACGAGAAAGGAAAAATCGTAGGACCAAGAGTTTCGATTGAGAATGAGAAAACTGACCTGGATAACATTTCGTACGTAGTCAAGAAAAGAGTAATACTACGATTTGCTGTGGTATCCTCTCTCTCTCTCTCTCTCACTCTTTTTTTTCTCCTCATTTGTCGTTCTCTTCCACTTTCTTTCTTTCTTTCTTTTTTTCTTTCTTTCTTTCTTTCTTTCTTTCTACTTTAGTAGGAGTTAAGGGTGGGAGTAGGTGTCTTACTCCTCCACCCACTTTCAAAGATATATCTATAATCTTTTCACGTACACGAGGAAAGCCGAGAAAATCCACGTAGGGATTCGGTGAGTACGAGGGGAAGTAAAGTTAAGAATAAGAATGGCTGAGTTTAAACCGCAAAGCGTCAAGTTCATAGGTTTCACAGAATAAATTCACCTCGGTTGCGTGCTATCGTAAAAGGCAAAACGTTGCATTGCTTTGTTCCCCCTTAAATCTTCTTTACACGAGATAAAGTTAAGCTTCTTATTGGCCAAACAACCAATGATTATTCTACCGTTCCAAATATTTCTTTTTCTTCTTTTTTTCTTTCCCCATTCTCACATATCATATATCATATTATATATATATATATATTTGTTGTTATTCGATATTTATATTAAAGAATATTTTTGTAGTTTAAATTCTTAGAATTTTAATTATTCAAATCCGTGGTTGTTTGTCTCGTATAAATTATGATAATTTTACTATATTTTCTATGTTATATTTTAATTTTTAATTTTATCTTAATTTTGCTACGTTATATTTTAAGAATAATTATATGAAGCTCATTAATAATTTTTCTTTATAAGCATTATTCGTGATTATGTTAAAACTTTAATGTATTTATTTATTTATTTATTTATTTATTTATGATATAAATTTCTTTTCCTTTTAGCAAATTTATAAATAAACATATTTATTAGCATCCCTCGAATTAACATTATTAAAGAGATCGAATCACGTTTGATAATGTCTAGAATTAATTTACATATAATTAACATTAAATTACATACATAGAAAAGTATAAAGGCGTAAATAATCGAAGATCAAACGTATATCTATCTAAAAAGTAACCGATCTAATAAACGATGATCGAATAATAAACGAATGGCGTAGATTTACAATAACGCCAACGGTGCTAATAATAGTAACGAGATGGCAAATACTTCGAAAAAAAGTAGTCCGAGTGAGAGACCTACTTAAAACTAGCGTGTCTATTAGGCTAACGTTCTTTTTCAATCGCACAAATGAATTGTAGGATAAGAACAAAAAGAAAAAAGACAAAAAAAGAGAGAGATAATGAATAAAAAATAATTATTAATAATAATTATTACGAAACAAAAAAAAATGTAATAAACATTGCACGATAAAGAAATAATCGTGGAAAGACAGATAATGGGATTAAACAGTGCAAAAAGTTACGAGTATTTATAACAGCAATATAACTGATGTTAAGGGTTGTAGTTATTGTGAGTAACATCAAAGGTTGATATCACTCGAGATGCATGAGGGAGATTCATACACAGCGTCAAAACGATAAAATCCGATATATGTATGTACATCGTGTTTAACTCGGTCAACATTCCATCCTATCCTTTGGTCCATCCTCTTTACTCTTACGATCGAACTTTTCTATCTCTTTTGCACCTCTTTTGTTCCCTCTACTATCATGTGTACATAAATTTATATATTTTGTGTGTTCGTGCATACACGCGCGCGCGCGCGTGTGTGCGTGTGTGTATGTGTATGTATGTGTGTTTGTGCGTGTATGAGCGTATATGTATGTTTGTACGTGTCCACCGTTATCTGGGACAAATTTACGAAGGAACGACTAACGACTTCACTTAAATACTAAACTTTATTTGTAATTTTACGAAGGTTAGTTCGATAAAAGAAAGAAGAAAAGATCGAACTCAACCAAGGACTCTTACATTCATTTTAACGGCCGATCTAACTTTTTCTTTTCAATTTTCTTTCTTCTTTTTTTCTTTCTAAGTATTAATTTGTAATATGATATCTATAAAATTTGATATGTCTATCAGACGAAAAGCTTTTATCACATTAATGCGTATATATATGCTAACGCAAATCATATTAAATTTATTAATATGAATTATATATATATGTGTGTGTGTGTGTATGTATATAAAGAGAGAGAGAGAGAGAGAGAGAGAGAGAGAGAGAGAGAGAGAGAGAATATTGCATTCATTTCATTAATTCTATAATTATTTTCCAAATGCAAATAGCTTGCGATTCGTTTCGAAAACGTTTTGCATTCCATAAGTATCAATATCTTCGGTCTCTCAGCCATTTGCTTAATATTTATTCCCATACGAATGAACAAATAAATAGAAAAACGAATGAATAAATGGATCAATGCGATAATAAGAAAAAAAAAAAAAAAAAAACAGAAGAAGAAACAAAAACAAAAAAGAGAACCAAAAAAAAAATCCAGAAAAAGAGAAGAGAAAAGACGAAAAAAAGGTGGAGGAAGGAAGAGAAGGGAAACAAAAACAAAAAAAAAAAAAGAAGAAGAAGAAAAAAAGTAATTCGCTCATCTTGTTAAGCCGTGGTGGCCATTGTCAAAGGAAGGAAACTCGTCGTTTTATCACGTCGAAATGGTCAAGTGGAATGACCGTAGATTTAAAGGGCGCGGCTGGAGCAATTATTCGCAGAACGAGCAGTTTATGTCGGAAATAAAGCTGTTCGTGCATCGAGTCCTCTAAGGACGGTAAAGTACTTTCCTGGTGGCGAACGACTCCGTATAGTCGAGTACTCGACACTTCAAAGATGCGCTTTGAGAGGTTACGCCTGTGCATCGTGTCCTCTCTCAGTCTCTCAACCAAACTATCTATCTCTCTTTCTCTTTCTCTGTCTGTCTGTCTGTCTGTCTGTCTGTCTATCTTTTTCTTCCTTTCTATCTCTCTATCTACCTATCTCTGTCCTTCTCTATCTCTCTATTTCTTTCTTTATCTTCCTTTCTCTATTTTTCTCTGAGCTATGCGACGGAATTAGAAGGGCGGATAAACGTAACGATGTCGTCACTCAATAAACCAGACTTCGCTTCCTCTTCATTCCTTTACGAGCCGATTCTACGAACGAAAGGTTTTTTTCTATCTTCCTTTCCTTCCTTTTCTTTTTTTTTTTTTTTTATTTTATTTTATTTTATTTTATCTTTCTGTCTTTCCTCCTCCTTTTTTTTCTTTCTTTCTTTCTTCCTTTAGAAGAGCAATCGACTCTCTCGATTGGTCAACCAATCCCATTCTTTCATTTTCTCTCTCTTTCTCTTTGTTTTTCTTTCTCTCTCTCTCTCTCTCTCTCTCTGTCTCTGTCTCTGTCTCTATCTCTATCTCTCTCTTGTTAACCGTTTTTCTAAGTGCTACTTCTAAGATAATTTCCATTGTTAATGTGGTAGAATTTATAGCTTTGTTTCCAAACGACAAAGAACGAAGAACACTTTGGAAAATAATTCGAAAGTCTATCTCTCGTATAAGACTAAGTTCGAATCATCGTGTATTGTTTTGTTCTTTTAATTATCTTATTTTCGATAAACTAAATATAAAAAAGTATATATATATATATATTATGTTTATATAGATGTATGTAGATATAGATATATATTTATCCATTATTTTCGTTAAACAATACAAAGAGTTAATAATTTATTCGAAAGAGTTATGAACAATCGCACTTGCATTGTTTCCATCGTATTCTAATAGTCAAAGGCAGTTATTCGAGAAATAATAGTAACATTTGTGCAGTGGTAGTAACGTTAACGTAATAGAAGTTGGAATCGAGAAGATATACGTACATTCACTGGCTATGCTCCAAGCCAATGGCTACCAACAGTTTTCTACACTCTGTGTATCGCCTACACTCTTCTTATATACTCACGAATTTAACATATGTGTATGTGTATACGTGTGTGTGTGCGTGTGTGTATGTTTAGTCACATACGTGTAAAAATGTTGATCGTAGGTGCATTTTACATGCATATATATATATATATATACATATAGAAACAAGTGTAAATGAGTTCGTCTGTATATATATATGTATGTATATATGTATTATAGATCGAAAGCTTTAACCGGCTTTTCGTTTATGTAGAAAGGACTATGCGTGACGATGTGAACGCGGTTTATGATACATCCGTTAAAATTTCTGGCTTGAGTCTAGGATTACGTTTACGGGCATATGGTTCTGGACGAATTCCTTGGTAAATTCATAAACACTGTTCGGAGAGACGAAAGCAGATGTATATAAGAGAGACAACGCAAAATATAAATTCCATATTCCGTTTTGGAATAAACCTGAGCAAGATAATTGAGAATTAAGTAAACTGAAGCGAAATCATGGAAATTAGAAACGATTTTCCACGAATAATGTTGTCACATTTATCAAAGATTTAAACGAACATAATTGTCGCTCGAAATGGTATTAAATATTTATAAACAATAAGCGTTCTTCGTCTCTTAGTTTATCGCCAAATAGAATTTAAAAAGAAAGAGGAAGAGAGAGAGAGAGAGAGAGAGAAAATAAAAAAACTGCTTATTAGTAAGAGTTAAAGAGTTTTATAACGGTGTCCTTTTTTACATGATTACGTATAAAATGAAATACGAATAAGAGATTATTTAACGTTTAAAACGTTTATTTAGGGAAAGGTTAAGATTAACTAAGGGTCCGTTATAAAAAAGAGCAAATATTTTTCCAAGTAAAATTACACGAATCTACGTAACGAGAATCCCATGTTATATGTTCCGCGGGACCTATCGGTCAGTGATATTCCAAGTTAGACAAAATGGAATATTTACTCTATGCGTCCATAAATGCATACGGAGGTGATCATAAATTTTCTTTCGAAGTGAAACAGAAAGGAGGTGGAACGATGAGTGAGAGTGAGAGTGAAAGAGAGATAAATAGATATATAGATAGATAGATAGATAGATAAATAGGTAGATAGATAGATAGATAGATAGATAGATAGATAGATACATAGATAGATAGAGAGAGAGAGAGAGAGAGAGAAAGAGACGATAGCCTGCAAGGAATTTATTGCACGCTAATTTATCACGCTCACTGCGCTTTGAATAATTGAAGCTAGTGTCAAGCATTTCGATCGAAACTATTTTCCCTTTTCCCTTTGTCTCTCTATCTTTGTCTCTCTGTCTCTCTTTCTCTCTTTCTCTCTTTCTATCTCTATCTCTATCTCTGTCTATACATCTATATGGCCATCTCTTGGCTGCAAATTGGCCGCTCACGTAATATGTTTATCGCGGCGAAATTGATCGAATCAAAATGCAAATTTAATGAATTATTCAACGGCGTTAAGAACATAACGTTACCACTATTTACGAACAACCGTGTATATAAACTGGCCTGTTCACTCTACCGCTAAAATGAAAAATCGTGCGTAAAACTGTCGCAAGCTCTTGCAATTCTTTCTGTCTCTCTATCTGTCTGTCTGTCTGTCTCTCTCTCTCTCTGTCTCTCTCCCTCTCTCTCTCTCTCTCTCTCTCTCTCTCTCTCTCTCCGACCATTTTTCTCAGTGATTTTCTCCCTGATTTTCAACGTTGAACGATCGGACAAACGTTTGGATTCCTCTCGTCAAACACTCGCTCATTTCTCGTTATATTACCGCCTGCGAAGTAATTTATGAAATAATCTAGATTTAGAGCCCCGTGTAATTACAGTTCCACGGGAAAACGTTCTCGAGTTTCGCCAAGTTTTATATTTACTGCTTCCTTTTTATGATGTTTTTAATTTGCAACAGGCCAGACACACCGTACACTTTCCACGTTGTTTAAATTTTCTATGCAACATTTCTAATTAGGAAGACTTTTCAAAGAATTTATATATTAATTCGAATCATTCTTCACAAAGGACACTCCTCTATACGAGCACGTATACGTATTTAATATTTTATCCTTTTATCAACGTTTGTATTATGCTTGTTCTAAATTTATCGTAAAACACATCGTATTAATCGTTTAATTTTGATCATTTTAAAAATTAAGATATATACGGAAAAATTCATGTACATGAGTCGATATTAAAACACACGTATAAAATGTCAGTATAAAATACACGTTATATGAATGAGTATTATATCGTTTACGATTTATAAGAAAAATCAGTCAGATGTAATAACATAAAAATTTATTAAAGGATTAGATATGCTTTTGTTCGTTGAATTTCATTTAAACGAAGTTTCATTTATACATAAGACAATTACACGTATTACAGCAAATTTTGTTACGCTGGAAAAATGTAAACTTATATGGGTATGTAAGTAAGTATACGTATACGTATATTACGTCGCTTACAATTCATAATTTATGGCAAAAAATCAGTCAAGTGTAATAAAGTAAATACTTGTCAAAATATTAGATATTATTTTATTCCTTAAATTTCATTTAAACGTAGAGTAATTGATAATACTCAACAACAACATAGAACAATTACCATGTATTATGAGAATTTTATTATGCTCGAAAAATGTAAACTTATGTGACTATATATTTCTGTTATACGTACGTATATATGTATATCGTGTTACGTAAAAAAATTTTTCCTGGATGTTATACGAAACCTTGTTATACGATAATCCACCGTAGTTTTCTTTGAAAATTCTATAGAAAACTCAGAAGTACTGGATGAATAAAATTATACATATTTACATCGTATGCGTACTATCACACGTATATATACATGACATATATATATATATATATGTATGTGTATATATGAATGTGTGTGTATATATATATATATATATATATATATATATATATATATATATATTATGAGTTACACAAATACACATATGGAGTAGGGCTTTGAGAATATAATTTAACTGGAAATATGGAATATAGATTTAGATATTAACGAATACGTTAGTTATTCCGTTATGGTTATTTAAAGCTTTTTCTCTTTCTCTTCGTTATTTCGTTTTCATCATGCTGATATCTAGTATGCATGTAGAATATTTCACACATTTATTTCCTTTCAATGCCAGCAGAGTAAAGAGAGAGAGAGAGAGAGCGAGAGAGAGAGAGAGAGAGAGAGAGAGAGAGAGAGAGAGTGAGAGAGAGAAAGACAGAGAGCGGGGAGGGAGAGAGAGGAAGAAGAAAAAGCAAAAAAAGAAAAAATAACAGCCGATATTTTAATCCGTGTAGTATCTATAACTAGAAATGAAAGTTCAACATTTTATCATGGCGTGAGTTATTAAAAACTTTGATACCTCTCGTCCGTATCCTCTTTTTCGATGCAAACGTATATCACGAATACGCTTTGTTCTTCGATCGAACGAAAGGAAATAGAAAAATAACTCTTGTTATGACCCGAAGCGATAATTAAAACTCACGTTCGAGCGTTCAACGGGGGGAAAAAAAAAAGAATAAAAAAAAAAAAAAAAGCAAAGAGAGAAAAAAAAATAAAAGGAGAAAAAGCAAGCAACGATTTGTTTTCTCTATAACTTTCCCGTAGATGAGTATTAATATCGAATGAAAATTTGCCAATTGCAAAAAGTGCAAATTCTCTTTGTGTGTGTTTGTTTGTAAGCATAGGTTACGAAGCATATCGAAACATAAATAATCAATAATTAACAGAATTAGATCAATTCACTCTTACCGACGAAAAAACGACGAAGAAGATGAATAAGGAAGAACGACGCTTTGTAAGATACAAAAAAGAAGAAAATCAAAAAAAAAAAAAAAGGAAAAAAGAAAAGAAAAGAAAAGAAAATTCTCTTCTTGTATAATACACTTAATGACTTAAGTAACGAACTTTCTTATCGGCGAACAATCTTCCAAGAGATAGAAGGAACAAACGTTAATGGATCTAATGAAGAAAATCAAAAAGGAAGTCTTTGTGCACGGCGAATGTGTCACTCGACGACTTTTAAAGACTAACTGAGGAAGAAAAATTACTCGTGAAGCGCACCGTGATAATGATCGGATGATAATGATTTTACGGGTAAGCGAAAAATTTAGGGGGATCGAAAGATTATGATTTAACAAACAACTCCGAGATAAATAACGTGCGTGTGAGCTCAACTGTGTGTGAAAAAAAAAAAAAAAAGAAAGAAAGAAAGAAAAAAACTCACGAAAGATAATTTTAATATCGTCTTCGTAATGGAACTTGCTTCTTCGTCTGCTTTTTTTCTTTCTTGTTTTTTTTTTTGTCTTTTTTTTTGTGTGATTTCTCTTTTTGAAATCTTCAAAAATACATTTATCTTCGAAGTTGTACTGACCTCGAATTGAAGAAACCAAGGTCAACAGACCTTCAATCTTTTTTCAAGAACAGTACAAAGTCCAATAGATTAATAGGCAACGCGATAGACGAGCTAGAAAAACGTCGGGGAAAGATCCCAAGGATGTTTCAAGAGAAGGAAAAAAAGTATAGTTCTTTTGGATAATGTCCGCGATTCTCACACCACTGACAAGATAAAGAATAAATCTGGCTTAGAAAAGGCCGAGCATTTGTCCTATTACCCTCTATATATCTGCCCTTTCCAATTTTGTTCTCTCTCTCTCTCTCTCTCTCTCTCTCTCTCTCTCTCTCTCTCTCTCTCTCTCTCTCTCTCTCTCTCTCTCTCTTTCGTTACTTTTCGAATGAGAAAAGCTATGCTGAATAGGTATTATCGCTTCAACTAATCTGATACGATCAGCGATTAATTCAAATTAATTTCCATTCGGACTATTTCGAAATTCGATAAGTGCAATTAAGTTACATGTTTGAGCGTAAACACAAATGAATTCGTTTAATCGTATCTCTCTCTCTCTCTCTCTCTCTCTTTCTTTCTCTCTCTCTCTATATATATATATATCTATCTATCTCTCTTTCTCTTTCTCTAATTTTACAAACTCTCACATTTTCTTTGTAACATCTTCGTTTCGTTTCCATACGAAAAAGACATTTTACTTTGTAAAATTGTTCGATCGTTAATAAAACGGCCGTTCATCTCTTCGTTCTTATCATTCTTTATTTATTTTTACGAACAGACGCATGCACTCACCTACGCTTTCACATGCATACACATGCATTCACATGCACATTCACACAGAAATATATTTTTCTCGCGACACACCTCCCCCCTTCTCCCTCTCTTCACCACTCTCCACTCTTATCGCCGTTGTTTTTGCGAACTCGTAGGAACTAACTTGCCGGAATAGCGACCGCGTTCGCAATAACTTCGACTTTTCGTGTGTCCTGCTAATTCTCCGCACCGAATTTATTCGCGAAGTCAGCGAAACTACCGAAACGATAACGGCGTCGATCTAGTCGAATCTAAACGGACAAGTTGCTTTCGACCATATCTAAACTGAGATATTTCTCATTCGTTGAAAATTATTCATATAAATTCAATAAGATATTTCTCATTCATATAACATTATATATACGAATCTAGCTGGAATGGTGCATAATTATATATTATGTATGACTCTAATTCGTTGAGAATCGTGTCGTAGTTCGTTCTCATTTTATTCGCAACAAGAAAGAAATTTTATTTCTCTTGCTTTTTGCTTTTGTTTTGTTCTTTTTATTCTCTTCTTCTTCTTCTTCTTCTTCTTCTTCTTCTACTTCTTCTTCTTCTTCATTTCCGATAAAAGGGGATATTATCGTGGTTGAAATTGAAACGACGTGACGTTGATCTCTCTTTGCGATACGTTAGTAGGATAAATCGCACGTCTGGATTTCTGTCCTTACCGAAAGTAGCGAATTTATGCGACTTTTATTTGATACGGGAGATTACTGCCAAAAGAATGGCTATTGGGTTGTTCTCGAACTTGAGTGAAATCGGAACGATCACGTGGCTGGGTAATATAAAAATCCGACTGCTTGGAAAAGCGATATTATGATCCTATTAAAATAAGACTTTTATTAACTTGAATGGATTTCAAGGGAGGAAGTTTTTATAGTATACGCTTGGACACAATGATCTTTTAATCTTGACTTTTAAATGACGTCATCTATGTCAAATGTAATTTCTATAAAATTTTATGTCGACTTAAGAGAGATAAAGAAAGAAAGAAAGAAAGAAAGAAAAAGATGGAGGGTGAGGAGTAGTAAAGGACCATGAAAGATTTCTTGGCTTAATACAAACGCAACGTATGCTCTTTTCGTACTACCATTAACTATCGAACGAAAGTACCGAGGTCACGACAAAGTTCACGGCGGAGAAAGGAACACGAAGTATGAATATCCGTGACCTAGATATAACCTTTCCGAGGTCATTTACACTCTCACCTAAATAAAATATGATTCCACGAGTCTTCCTTTCATACTGCTCATGTGGACACTCGAAATAAGATGGCATACACTTCGAGCCAATCTTCTATCGCACGTATCACATCCAAATAGTTTCAAAGGGTCTTTTCCCTTACCTCTAAAAAAAAAAAAAGAAGTACTCCATTACTTTGGATCGTGCATCGGTTTCGGAATTCAACTTTCTCGGAATCTAAGTAAAGTTAACGTTATCAACGTCGAATGAAAAAAAAAAAAGAAATATTCTTATTACGAATTCTATATACCTTCGAATATCAAAATTCTAATAAATGGTATATGGGTTTATGCGTACCAAAGAATAATAATAATAATAGTAATAATAATAACGGATCGTAAACCATTTAAAATGGAGATAGAGTTCATGAAAGAAAATTAAAAAATATATATAAAAAATATACGAAAAAAGATCGCGTTAACGAATATTATTTAATAAATTTTTAATTCAAAGACTACAATATATCTATAAATATTATTTATTTCGAAATGATAATCGATTAATTATTTCTATCCAAAGAAAAATTATACTATCGAGTCGCATCAATAAAGAGATCTAAAGGATCCCGTTGGAAAGATTAGTACTAGGTGCAAAATTTCTCGATAATATTCAGGACGTTAACCGCCGTTGCGGTATCGCCGTTAATTACGGCTTAATCACCATCTACCATCCCCGTTCCTCTCCTCTCGCTGGCCAGTTTGTTCGTGCTATCCCTGTATCGGTCACCGTTCGCTGGCCCCAATAACCCGTTAGCTGCCATACTGAAAATACGATGTGGAAAAAGGAAAAAAATAAAAAAATAAAAAAAAAAGCAAAACAAAACAAAAAAAAAACCCTCACACAAAAAAAAAGAAGCAGCTTACTATTCAGAGCCATGATAAAAGTGAATCAACGAGTGGATCGATCATGCTCTTTGCTCTAGAACGATCCACTGGACTATGTCAAAGCGATAGAATCAAATTCCTTCCAGTTGAAATTTAATCAGGATACCTGGTTGAACATAATATCGTACAAGGTACACAGAAGTAGAGAGATGATATAAGGTCTTTGTCCAGAGAAAGATGAACAGATAAATAGATATATAGAAAGAGAGAAAGAGAGAGAGAGAGAGAGAGAGAGAGAGAGAGAGAGAGAGAGAGAAGAGATAGAGAGAGAGAGAAAGAGATGAAGAGTAATCAAGAATAATCTCATAGCAAGATGACACGTGTAAAGCGTATCGATTTCGGCCTATCGTAGAACGTGTCTGTACGGTAATAAACCCTCAATTTAATTTCTGGTCAGGAAATGGCTATGGGTAACTGGAGAGAGAGAACGAAGATATATATGTACGTGAGAAAAAGAGATAGATAGATAGATAGATAGATAGATAGATAGATAGATAGATAGATAGATAGATAAAGAGAGAAAGAGATTAAGAGAGAGAGAGTGATATTCGCAAGTCAGTGTCTGACTACGAGAGAACAAGATTCAAGTACGGTCGGCCGGTTGGTCGAGCACGTCGAGGCATCGAGACGTAAAAGCATCCAGCGAAAGCAGAGCAGAAACATCAGCAGCAGCAGCAGTAGCAGTAGCAGCAACAGCAGCCATCCAGCTAGTCAACCAACCAGTAAGAGCGGTAACATCCACTAAGGCAAAAGCACGCTCAGCGTATTGTGCGCTGTCATCGAAGCCTCCTTCTCTGCTTCTACCATCTATCTCTTTCTATCTCTCATCATCTTTCAAAAAAATTACATATATATATATATATATATATATATATATATATGCATGTATGTATGCATGTATGTATATATGTATGCATGTATGCATGTATGCATGTATGTATGTATGTATGTTGTATATGTAGGTATATATGAATATACTATACTCGAGTCTCTTAGAGAAAGATAGAGATATAGATGGATTTTTTGCATCGTCAGAGATACGATAACCGGCCATGACGTAGACAGCAACGAGCTTGTCGCTCTTTACAAGAACCTACTTAAGGGCGACACCTGGGACGTGGATGGATACTACCGTAGAACCCACGTCGAGCATTACAAATGTTCTATATGCAAAGTATACCGTTTTACGAGTGCGTACTCTACAAGTATAATGAAGTCAAGGGAGACGTAGCCGTGTCTGCACTCTTCACTCGGGCCGATAGCCAAGTTCCCTGTAATACGTGTCTCTTCTTTTGATCGTCGATCTCTATGAAGTTGAACGCTCTTAAAAAAGAAAAAAGAAAGAAAGAAAAAAAGAAAAGCGAGGAAAGAAATTCGACGACAAGCCTGTCTCGAACGAACTTAATTTCTTACTTACTTTGTTTTATTAATGATCATATATTCATCAAAATTTACAAGTTTATATAGATCCTTTTATTTCTTTTCGAACTGTAACGAAATGTATCTTAGCTTTTTAATTTTATAGATCTATCGTATAGATTCGATTAAATTTTCTTCCTAATGGTATTACATTTATATATATATATATATATATATATATATATATATATATATATATATTTGTATATTTATCTATATTAAGAACGTTTAAAGTTTAAAGAAACATTAGAAAACATTCTTTCTTTATTTTAAATAATAATAATAATAATAAGTTCTATTAACGTATAAAAAATACTAATAATAACAATAATAATTACTATTAACGTTTGAAAAATAATAATAACAATAATAATAATTAGTTCTATTAACATTCGAAAGAACTTACCAAAGTCTCCAAGATATCACGATAAAAGAACAAAAAAGTATAACTTTTCCAAGTTAAGCCATCGCATAGAATAACAATTGTGCGCTCCCGTTTATACCTACTTTCTATTCATACCTACTTTAACCCTTGGAAGACTTTAACCATGTTTTTCATCTCTTTTAGCGCTAACCCTAATCGTAGTTGGACGCCTGTTCCTTTATAAGACCTATTCCATAGTCCTTTCCCCAAAAACATATAGACAAAAGATGCTACCTAAAAGTTAGGTTGGATCCTGCGAGTGAACGGCTGTACTGTGCAGTATCGTACCATGCTCGGTTAGTACTTTCACAAAGAGAAGGAGACGTTCAGGAGCAGATAGAGATAAAGGATGGGAGATAGAGATAGACGCACAGAGAAAGAGAGAGAGAGAGAGAGAGAGAGAAATAGAGAGATAAAGAGAGAGAAAGAGATAGTGAGAGAGAGAGGTTGAGGAGGTCTTGTGGTTCGAAGAGCAACCAGTTGGTGAAACCGCAGGGACCGTCCTAAGCACTCGCCGAGATACGCCAACGGTTTTGGACATTCAGACTACTACGGTGTGCCGTAGTCGGTGCTTTACGAACTAAGAAGAGCAGATCGCAAACAAGCTAGTAGGGGTGAGCCTGGTAGTAGTCCGACTACTGGTCGACCGATTCACCCGACCGACCTGACGGTCTCTCTTAAACCGCTTTTAAAACCGCAAGAGTTAGATGCGTCGATAAAAAAAAAAAAAAAAGAAAGAAAGAAAGAAAAAAGATTTAAACTCTTATTTCTTTTACTTTTCTACGCGGGGATATGAGATAGAGAGAGAGAGAGAGAGAGAGAAATAGATAGATAGATAGATAGATAGATAGATAGATAGATAGAGAAAGAAGACTAGACTAAGTTCTGTCTTATTTCCTTATCCGCAAGCCACTGAATTTTCCTTTCTATTCAAATGTAACGTATTACTCTCGAAGGAGTAGCTTTCCTTTTTAGAGAATCCTCGGAAAAGATACGTAAATCTTGTTTCGAGTTTCGGATCCTATCGATAGTCCTACTCCTTTCGTATGCGTAGTGCGAGAGAAAGAGAGAGAGAGAGAGAGAGAGAGAGAGAGAGAGAGAGAGAGA
>NC_057692.1:7857627-7875127 GCF_014466175.1 Vespula pensylvanica
AGAGAGAGAGAGAGAGAGAGAGAGAGAGAGAGAGAGAGAGAGAGATCTCGTTCCAGATGTGGTGTTCACCGTTAGCCGTTCTTGTGATCGATTAATGCGGAACTAACAGGTGGAAAGATAGTTTCCTAACGTTCCACTGACCCATCGAATATGTCTGCCAACTAAAATCGATGGTAGTTCGTTTATTTGAGATATGATAATCGTTATACGAAAGAAAGAAAAAAAGGAAAGACAGACGAACGAAGAGAGAGAGAGAGAGAGAGAGAGAGAGAGAGAGAGAGAGAGAGAGAGAGAGAGAGAGAGAGAGAAAGAGAGAGTAGGTCGGCTTTTCCATTTGCTTTTCATTTTTCAAAGGAACAGAACGGTCAATCGTATATCTTGCACATAGGAGAATTTAAAAAGTGCTTGGCAAGAGGGTTTCCTCATGCGAACGAAAATTTTCGTGATCTCATCCGTTTTACGTGTTAAAAATTGCAAATATCAATCTGCGGCTGGTATCCTAGAAGCCAAGAATAAAAGATTTAATAGATTGTGTATATACATATGTATATATGTATGTATGTATATGTATATATATATATATATATTTTTTTTTATCTTATTAACGTGTATCTCGTATTAAGAAAAAATAATGAAAAATGAGGAAATTAATCGCGAAATTAATAATAACATCGATCTGATCTTTTCCTAAAAGTATATGTAAATAAATCTATGTATAATTATTCGAATATGAATTTTTCATTCTTCTTTCTTATTTTAACGTCACCTTTTTTTTTTTTATATGATGAATAAGTCTTAGCATAGTGCTTGAAAGAAAAGATATAACAGAAAAAAAAAAAAAAAAAAAGAAAAAAAAACAGAAAGAAATATAAAATATTTTACGATACTTTCTGGTAAGCAAGCATTTTTTTCTTTCTATCTTTCTTTCTTTCTTTCTTTCTTTTTTCTTTCTTTCTTTCTTTCTCATCAAAACCATCGTATTTTAATATCGTAACAGTTTGACGTAGACTTTGATGATTTTGTAAAGAGAATAGTATCGAAAAGATAACAAAAAGAAAAAAAGAGAGAGAGAGAGAGAGAGAGAAAAAAAAGAAAATATCTTGACTCCTTTCTTTTGCTTCGTTAAGACTTCAGGAAAAATTTCTTCTTGCCAGTAGCGGACATGAAATGTTCTAAGATCCCATTAAGAGCGTCGCTAACGGCTGTCGCTGGCACGCTACTTCGACGCAAACGCATCGACCGCCTTTTCTTCTCAAATCTTATTAACCCATCAACACGGTTGGCAACAGCCAACGCTGCTGGTAGCACCAGAAAGTTATATTAAAGTGAAATGACGTTTTCGCTTTGTCTTCCATTGCCTAGCATTTCTTATAGCGTTCTATTATTTATCGTACCTTTCATTTATTTATACTCATCTTATCTATCAAATTTATCTATTCAATTTTTTTCTTTTATCTCTTAATGGATTTATAAAAGTTTATATACATATAATTATTCTATTAAAGTTAAAAATTAATATATATATATATATATACATATATGTAAAATATAATATGAAATATATATATATAAAATGTATATATTTTATATTTTTATAGTTTTATTATATGATATATATATATATATATATTATCTTATTAATCTTAAATATTAATTAAAATCGCTTTGTAAAAATTCATAGAAATATCTTTTTTAACGATTTCATTTCGAGATAATGAGATACAAGATATAATTTCGATAATAACTCGAGCGTTACTTTTTTGATTAATATTTATCAAAGTAAAAAGTATAAAAGAGCGCGTATGAATTTGTGCGCGCGCGCGCGCGCGTTCACAAAGATAGATCTTTAGAGTCGACAGTAGACTCGTTAAGAATTTTCCTTTCGTCTCATCTTTTTCGTCGGATGAAACGACAGAACACTATAAATTATAAAATATCCGTTATAATCTTTGCCTTACTTCTACTTTATATTAAAATCAAAGGAAACACTCCTTTTCTTTTTCTATATTTTTCTTAATATTCTTATACCTTAATAACTATTATCTATCCATTTTATATATATATATATATATATATATATATATATATATATATAAAAAGATATAGAATTTTATATATTCCCTTAACATTTTCGATTAATTGATGAAACTAGAATTAACATGAAATTTAATCGTGCTGACATTCGTATTAATACGAATTCAAGAAATTCAAGAGAGATTCAGGAGGAAAAGCTTACGGAATAATAACGCGCACTTCATTTCCGTGTAAACGTGAGACTAGATAAATAGAGACGAAATGAAATGGTGACAAAGATAAAGACAAAGATGGATGAACGAACGTACGTAAATAAATGTGTGTGTACATGAGAGAAATAGAGAGGGAGATTACTAAAATTTCTTTGACATTTATCCGAAGATTTCTAATTATTGACTATTAATCTAACTATACGGCATCTAACATCTTACGAACAAAATACATACCTAGTCAATTTCCCAAGTTAAATTACAAGTAAGTTTAACGTCGATAATCGTCCTTATCGTTACACCGTAAAAGTTTCATACCTTTTCTAATCGATTTTTCGAATACACCGAAGAGAATATCCCGGTAGAAGAGAAAGCTCATTTTCAGTTTCCATTCATTTTTCACTTTTTTAACTTTTAAGAATCATCGATTATCATCAGGAATTTAAATTTGCATCTTTACAAGATAATCTTTGAATAGTAAACGATACATAGTAAACAAGCGTGTTCGGAGAGAATGAAAAGAGAAAGAAAAAAATTAAATAAAAACTATCGATCTTAACGATACGAAATAAGAAAATTCTTATTGTGATGTGATTTAGACGATAAAATTAACGATCCATCCGACAGTTTACTTTCACATCGCCCTTGGATTCATCCCGTATTATCAGTAGACAATCACAAAGGGCATCTAATCTGACGAGGGAAACCAACGTCGTTACGCAAGCCATATTTTCTTCTAAGCTTAACAGGACATCAGTTTACCCTCCCATCTTTCTACCACTTTCCACAACTTTCCTGTGCAAGTTCAACATAAACAAACGATGCGCTTTCTTGAGAAACGTGCGCGCGCATAGTAACCATTATACGTACTCTTCGTCTTTATTATATATATCACGTCCATATAAGATAGAAAGAGAGAGATAGAGAGGGTAGGTGGTCTACTCGAAGATCTTACATTATGCTAATAATCCGGTCGTATATTATCGCGCAAAGTGGCTATTATGCGCCAACCTATATAATATTCCATGATTTAATTTCCAAAATTTATCGCTCGACAGATTAAACGGGTCGAACTCGTTGGAGGCTAAATATCGAGGAAAAAGGAAGAGATAGAGAAGAAGAAGGGCCTGTAGATCACAATGCCTACCCTCTTAACGATAGCCTCTTTCTTTGGGCATCTTCCGACTAACTATCCTTCTCTCTCTCTCTCTCTCTCTCTCTCTCTCTTCTTCCTCCTCTTCTTCTTCTTCTTCATCTTTTACTTTCTTCCTATTTTTTTCTATTTTCTTCCTAACTTGCAAAATGTTAGACCAAGCACGTACACTCAGAGAAAAGAGAGAGAGAGAGAGAGAGAGAGAGAGAGAGAGGGAGGGATAAAGAAAAAGAAGGTGGAATTTTCACGAAGATAAAAGTCTACCTCGTTAGAATACCTAAAATATTTTTCTTCGAGAAATTACGAAAATTAGACAGATTTAGTAGCCGTAGACGCGTGCTAGTCGACGACTCGAGAGCGGCGTGTATAAGAGACGCTCTAAAAACATCTTGTGTACACATATACAATCTCTTTTATTTTTCTTTATTTTCTTCTCTCCTAAGGCCTCTATATATATATATATATATATATATATATATATATGCCTCTTTTCTATCTTTCCTTCCTCTCCTTTTTTTTCTTTCTTTCTTTCTTTCCTTCCTTCTTTACTTCTACATTCCCAAGCCTTCATCCTTACATCATCAAGCTTGTTCTTTCTTCTCATCATTCTCCCTTTCTCTCTCCCTCTCTCTCCCTCTTGCTCTTTAACTGCCTGTCCTTCACCCACCCTCACATCACTTGAGACGTGAGACGAAAAGCAATTCCGTTGCCTTTACCCTTCCGGACTACTCGTATTTTCATGTAGGTATACTTCTTTTTCTCTTCTACTCTTCTTCTTATCCAAGCTTTTTAAAGGGGAAGAGAAAAGAAAAGATAGGGGAAAAAGAGAGCAAAAAAGAATTAAAAAAGAAAAGGAAAGAAAAGAGAAAGAAATAAATAAATAAATAAAAAGAAGGGGAAGGTAGAACGTCGTAAGACAATTTCTCCTTGGAAAGAGTTGTAGCTTCGTTATACCGTCGGTCTTCCTTATCGGGGAGAAGGATGAATGGATTTTTCGCGAACACGAGAGACAAAAGGGGAGGATAAGATAAAAAGATCTCTTGTTCGAGATCGATGCGAATTCTTCCTACTTTTTTCTTTTCTCGAGAGAGAGAGAGAGAGAGAGAGAGAATCGTATAATACTAAATCCAAACGATTTGTACAGATAGATTATCTCACTTTATGTGTTAACAAATAATAAGAGAAAATATTTATTAGATATAATTGCAATTATACTTCTTACGGTCAATCAATTTCGTTTATTTAGAAACATAAACAGAGATGAAAAGTTTGATCTTTGTTTATAACACGCAGTTTAATAGCAAGTAATCAGCGATATACAGTTATACTCTCTAAGAACTCCAATTTGTAATAAAATTTATCATACTTTACGGTAATTGCCATCGAATTGTGAAAAGAAAGATATATAGTTCCATGTAAGAAAGAGAAACAAAAAAAGAAAAGAATAGAATGAATTTGACTTGGAAATGTCCCTCGTCATTGAACCTGCAAAAAAAAAAAAAAAAGAAAAAAAAAGTTTGGCACCGTGCGACATGTCCGTCTCTCAGCCCCACTTCGTACCAAAGAATTTTGTAAAAAAAGAAAAAAATTGTTTCGATCAGTCCTACATCACGCGTGATATTCCCATTTTTCGAGATAAACGAGACACCCTGTATATACGTTCAATTTTCACTTTACTCAGAATTAAAAGATATATAAATACGATAGATGAACGTAAAAGATTTAATAACAATTTCTTAATCGTGAAAAAGGAGAAAAAAGATAATAACAATACGACATTGAACGAAGTATCTCGATCCTTAAAAAAAAAAAAGGATTAAAGAAATAAAAAAAGAAAAAAAGAAAAAAACAAATAAGAAGAAAAAAGAGATCAAGGATCCAAAGAAAAAAGAAACAAAAAAAAAATTGCAAAAGTTATTAATAAAAATAATGAAAAAAGATGATCAAAAAGAAAATGCGATTATGAAAGCGAGAAAGTGCTTTCCATCTGGCTAAATGATTCCGCACTTCGAAAAAGAAGACCGCATACGTGGATTTTACAAAGCGCGAAAAAATAAACGTTTCACAAACGAGACTTAAGGCGCGCAAATGGAAACGAAGCTTTGAAGTAATTCATCGCGGAAGAAAAATAAAAGGTTCGCGAAGAACGTGCCGGTATTCTTTTTGTGTGTCTTAACTCTGCTTCGTATTTCTTTCGCTCTTTTTTTTCTCTATCTTTCTGTCTTTCTCTCAATCGACATTCTTTCGCCATTCCTGAGCTTTATTATGCTCGTGAGATACGTTATTTTCGCGAATTCCACGAAAACTCGATTTACAACGCATGTTTTCACATCAAACCAAACACTCGACAAATGAATTGATAATTGATGAATTATATTTTCTGTACGTTTTTCTTTTTCTCAAATAATCGACATTTTCAAGATGATAACGGTTCTGTGATAACGAATATAAAAATAAGCTCTTTCTGACTCTTTCTGGTCCTCTCTAAGTTTTCCGCTTTCTCTCTCTCTCTCTCTCTCTTTTACTAATCATAATGTTTTCTTTCAAAATTATCAACCTGTCCGAATTATTCTATCTTTTTCGAAATAGAGAGTTTATCAAATAATTTCATAGTGGTTTTATCACGATAATAAACATAAGATATGCATAAGTGCAGGAATCTTTCACAATAGAAAAATAATATCTTCCTTTCTAATCACAAATACTTTCTCTCGTTCGTATCTCTATTGAAAATTAACAGTTTATATCGAAAGCGAATGAATAATAATTAATTATCTAGGAAATTTGCCGGACAACATAATGGTAACACATCGTTAGTTACTTTCACATGATATTATCATCATATCAACGATGTTACTTTCGCTTAATTTGTTTTGTAATCAACCGATCCTGTTAACGTAACAAATCCACGATTAATCGTGGCGCACACGTTTTACAGATTACGAGGAAACCGCGAGTTGCGAGTCAGGCGTTACTACTTTGTTAAATAAACATCATATTGCTGGAATTAGTTCTACGGTATTCGCATACGAATCGAGTAAATAATCGAACTAATTCCTCGCAAAATGGGAGAAGTATTAATTAATTCGGCGATTAATATTAATAACAACAGGTTTTCAAGATTTTAATAATAAAACTATACGATCGCCAATAATAAGCCAAGCTTATTGCTGAATTAAAAAAAAAAAGAAGAAGAAGAAGAAAAGAAAAGAAAAGAAAAAGGAGAAAAAAGAAAAGAAAGAAGAAAATGATTTACTTTTTCATTTTCTACGATATTCTTTCGAAAATCGATTGAATACTCGACCCCTTGAGAACCTATCGATATCAAAGCGACTAGGTTTAAAAGCATCCAAAAGTTGTTCGGTCTCGATTATCGATAACCCACAAACATCGAGTAGTAAGTACCTAGTCCCGAAAGTATAACAAGGACAAGGAAGTGGAAAGGTTTGAAAGCAGGCCGATTACTCTTGATCGAGCATCTCTCAGCTTACGTTTACGGTCGAGTAACTCGAACGAAACGCCCGTCTTCGTCTAACGTATGTATATATATATATATATACATATATATATATATGTACGTACGTGCGTATATATGTATATATGTATATATATATATATACCTGTATGTATGTATGTGTACCTGTTGTATGTATGTATGTATACCTGTATGTACGACTATCGATTGTCCTGCGTCTGGGCTTTGGCTCCAGCTACGAAGGGAGTGGACGAGAAGAGGGAATTCACTCTATATGCTTACACATATACCACAGGCCAATGCCGCAAACACACCCTAAATACGCGGGAACCGAGTAGTACGCCGTCGAAATGGCGACACTCGGCAAAGCGGAGACCGGATATCGATGCAAAGCGATACCGCAACATACCTCGAAATTCCTTTGCTCGGACACTTGATATCGTATTGCAAGAGATTTAAATCAGTTTCCAAGTACCGGCTCATTCGACCTTCTCATTGCGATTTATACAATTCGATATATACAAACATATATATATATATATATATATATGTGATAATATTATATATTAATTTAGATCACCATTTCCAAAACTTTTCCCATGACAGAACGTTTCATTAATTCTGAAATTTTAATGGAACGACATACATTGGTTACTTTATAAAATAGGTATATATTGATAATAAATAAATTAAGCAAGCAAATATAAGAATTAAAGAAAACGAGACGAACATTTATTTAACAAATATTAATTATGTAAAAAAAGAAAGAGAAACACGGAAATAATAAAATAATATTCATTTTCATGTACTCTCATGAGAAATTTTCATTTATTGACTTTCCGCACAACATACCTTGCGAAACGTTGATTTAATTTTGATTACTTATTTTTTTGTATCATTCAATTGAATAACAATTATTATGTGGAATAAATAACAATATGTAATTTAAAACGATTTTCGTTTCTTACTCATTTCGATATACGATAAAACAAAATTAATATTTTAATATTTGCATAACTATATTTCTTATAGAGACGAAAAGCATTTGAATCAAAGTTTAACAATAAAAATATTCGATGATAGTTTGCGAATAATTTCACAAGAATATATATATATATATATATATATATATATATATATATATGCAAAGAAAGGGTTAAATTATACATTTGAATTTCATTTATATGAGTATGTAATACATATAATACTCTAGATTACGTTACACCCAAACTATATATATATACACATATATATACATATATGTATGTATTATATGTATATACATATATAACGTATATATGTATATACGAGAAATGCACGACAGATGTTTCCTAATCGGGAAATCCTCAGGTGTGACAATCCCTGAATTTGTTGTCTGTTTCGTATAATCTGATCGCTTCTTCCTAGAATTTGTCTTATCGCTTATCTTACAAGAGCGGATTAACAAATTATACTGCAAAACTAAGTTCCTTATAATCCGATAAGAATACGTATTCACGCAATACTCCTTACTAATGTAATCATCGTAATAATTACTTAGAAATATATTTTTAACGTTATTCAAATCTATATTATTACCAATATTAATAATTAAAAAATTAATAATTAGTAACCAAGTCATTTACTCATAATATCGTCTTTATATATTCTTAAACATTGATCAATACCTATTCTCAGTACATTAAAATAAAGGACGAGATTTAAACGTTTAAATCTTAAATATATTCTAAATTCTAATAAAAGAATTCGACCGAAAGCGATGACGTAATAAGTAAACTCTAAAAAGAACAAAAAAGAAAGAAGAAAAATGAAAAGAAAGATATGAACTGAAGGAGGTAAGAAATATCGTCGAAAGAAGTAAAAATCCTTGTAAAGTCGGACGATGAAGCATAACGCGGCGTGCTTAAGTTAGCTTAGAGTTTAGACCGAGTACGATAAAGACATAAAAGTCTCGAAGAGGGTTGTGGGATGGTGATGGAGGGGTAGGAGGAAGAGGAGGAGGAGGAGGAGAAGGAGGAGGAGGAGGAGGAGGAAGGAGGGATGAAGGATGAGGAACGAGAATAACGCGAATTCGTGCCATTCTCAGCGACACATTTTACGAGGACGACGAGGAAGGAGAAAAAAGGGGGGGAGGGGAAAGGGAAGATGGAGAGGAAGGGGTAAGGGAAGGGGGATGTGGGTGGTACAGGCCGCAGGCTGTCAAGAGCGAACCGTGGGTGGCCGCTTTTTTCAGTTGGCACTTTTTGTTAGAAACGACGGCCGTGCGCGCACGTTCAAAGAGAGACAAAAAGAGAAACGGAATGAGTATAGTAGAGGCAGTGAGGGAGAGAGAGAGGGAGTGAGAGAGAGAGAGAGAGAGAGAGAGAGAGAGAGAGAGAGAGAGAGAGAAAGGCTTACGTCGTCTGTAGAGCAATGAACGAAAGCTCGCGAGGAAGGAAACGAGGACGAGCATTTCTACGACGGATACGCGAGAAGTTTCCAGTAGAGGAAACAACGTCGTAGCTCGCGTATGTAGTTTAGTCCAGCGTGCGTTTCTACTTCCTCTCTCTCTCTCTCTCTCTCTCTCTCTCTCGCTCTCTCTCTCTCTCTCTTTCTGTCTCTCTTTCTCTTTCTCTTTCTCCCTTTCCTTCTCTCTGTTCGATGTGACAAACAAACGGCTCGAATTCGCATCGTTTTGCAGTCGTAATTCTCTCTCTCTCTCTCTCTCTCTCTCTCTCTCTCTCTCTCTCTCTCTATTTTTATTTCTATATATATATATATATATAGATATATATTCCTTCTATCTATTTGCCTACATATATATAGAGAGAATCCTTTACAAATACATATGTGTGTGTGTGTGTGTGTATATGTATGTACATATAGGTATATGTATATGTATATACACAGAGTTCCTTTATTATAAAATCTATTGATTATTTCAAAAAATGCCTGATAAATTTAATTTTCAAGAGAGATAGGTCCTTATCATAATTTCACCTAACTTCTCCTTAACGAAGAAGTAAAAACCTTCTAAAAAATCTTAAATAGTAAAAGAGTTAAGTGGTACGTTATTTGAATGGTCTTTCAGTTCTATCTACAATGGTTTTCTATTGGTTTTTTTTCTCTTTTTCCTTTTTTCGTTTTTTATTTGCGAGTCAATAGTTGCCGAGAAAATGCGTTTCGCCGTTTCTTCTTGTGTAAACAATTTTTTTTTTTTTTTGTTAAACGTTCAAAATGTCTATCGCCGATCTCGATGGAGTAATAAAGTATTTGGTCACAGTTACATCGAACATTTTGCAATACATCTGTGACCATGATCGGACACTCATAAATCATTGTAAAGTTAAATAATCATCACTACGATGTAACCTCCCTTGACACCATTCAATATATCGTACAAAATTCGTCTACAAAAACCTTTTTGGGATTTTTAGTACTTGGAGAAATAAACTCTTGTATATGTATAAACAATTGTAATATGCAAATACAATAAATCTATGTAAATATAATGTATATACATATATATATAGTAAGATATGTGTATAATGTATATACATAATAAGCATATGTATAATATGTATACATAAGATATCTTTATAATGTATATACATAGTAAGGTACGTGTATAATATGTATACATAGTAAGATATATTTATGTTGTATGATCTGTATAATATGTGTATGTCATTGTGTGTGTATATACATGTATATATGTATATATATGTATATATATATATATAGTATCTCTCTCTCTCTCTCTCTCACTCGCTCATCTCATTCGTTCGCTCTTCACGTTATTGCGACAGTAAGAGCCTTCCTTGAACGAAATCCTCGTTTCCGAATTCCCCAGCAACAGACTCGTATTTCACGATACATTCGATACGCTCCTTCGATTCTACTCCAGGAGAGTCTTTTATACAACTGACAGAAAGAGAAAGAGGGGGGAGAGAAAGAGAGAGAGAAAGAGAGAAAGAGAGAAAGAGAAATGATTAAAGAGACAACGTGATCGTATAACTAATTATAGTTTCTACCATATATCTTGTGTTTATATTTAACAAAATCTAAATCGTCATTCTATGGAGAAAAAAAGAAAGAAAAGAAAAAAAATTTTATATATAATGTTTCTTTCCAATCGAAACGATTCTTTTTTTTTTTATACTATAGATTTATGTACATTCAATGTATATAATAATAATATATATAATTGTATATAAGGTGTATAATTACATATAAGATTTATGTATACGTTCATTGTATATTTAATAGTTTTACTTTAATCTTACAAATATATCAATGAATACATTGAAATATTGTTAATTTTCTATTCTCTCTTTTTTCTTTTATTTTCATTATAATTATAAAATTCGTGTCATCGCATCGATCAGAGTCAACATTAAGTTAAAAAAAAGAGAAAGAATATTCATCAAATCTTAAAATACTCGTCTTGAGATATAATTTCGAAAATCCATCAAATTTATAGATTTCGTAAATCTCCAATGGCGACGATTTGTCCGATCAAAATCGATACTTTATCATTTAAGGATCAATACACGAATATTAGCTGTTATTCTTTATTGAATTTTTCTCAAGAACACGTTTGATCAGTGTAGAAAAAAGGTAGATAAACGGAAAAGAAGGACATAAAGGAAGAAAGAGATAAATAGGAAAAGAAATAGAAAGGAAAGTTTTCTCACGGACAACGTAAGACGATCACCAATAGGATAATAGACTAGAGACTCTAGAGCTTTACTATCGCTGTTTACAAGAACGAATAACGATTCATTCGATCGTTCGTCTGATCGAATGACGGCTATATATCGATGTCCAGTATCTTCTATGAATGTATGTGCCACGTAAACAAGAAGATCAAGAAAACACAATCGTGAAAAGTATCGTAAGACGATCTCATAGCAAACGTTTTGGTCAGATCGACGTTTCTTTTCACGTTTGCAGGTGAATAGAAATCCATTTTCGGACAGTTAGATCTTTTTTATTTCGAAAAAAAAAGAAGCGAAACAAGTTTCGGATTACTTTCGAATGGATTAGCAGGATAATTAAAAGGAATTAATTAGATTACTATTTTTTACAATTTTCTCTTTTCTTTTCTTTTCTTTTCTTATTTTTCTTTGAAACATTTTCGTCTAAACGATAATGATACTTTTTTTGTACTTTAGTATTTATCTTCTCATTAGAATCGACGATTAGAACTTTATGAGCATCAGCTAACGAAATCTTAAAAAGAAATTTTTAATTATATTTCCTGAATAATCTAATTATCTCTTTTTCTTTTTCATTTGATAGGATTAAAAAAACAAAAAGAAATAAAATAAAAAGGAACAAGAAATAGAAAAAGTTATGACGGTAAATTTTTTCAACGATACAAATCGATTCGAAAATTACGATTGGTACTACGAATTTCTTAATATACGAATTTTTAATTCGTAATATTCTTTGAATTCCTTGGATTCATATATTCCTTTGATAATTTTAATCGAGTTATAAAAAGCATTGATAGATTAACATAATTAATTATATTACTATATTAATATATATAATATATATATATATATATATATATATATATATATATATAGTTAGATATGTTATTATATTATATTATATATATATATATATATATATATATATATATATATATATATATAATTAGAAATGATAGATTAAAACTACATGCTTCTTTCTTTAAAATGATTCTTGCAAATTTTCTCACATCATTTCGATTGCCATCGTACATTATTTCAACGACGAAAGCGATGTATCAGCGTTAACACTTTTACCATGTCGCAAAACCGAACGGCAACGAAATTTCGTGCGTCAGCACTCGAGGATTCTAAAACGGAGGCGTTTCTACTACAAAACACTACGTACCGATGCACGATGGAATAAAAGGAGAGGAGGAAAAGTGGTTATTGTTAAAACTGAAATTCGAAACGTTCGCGCGTAAACTTCGTTTTATTCGTATCGATATGTCCTAGTAGTATCTATACACGTGTATCGAATGTTCTACAATTCAAAATCGAAAAAAGAGAGAGATAGATAGAGAAAAGAAAAAGAGAGAGAGAGAGAGACAGACAGACAGACAGAGAGACAGATAAAGAGAGAGAACGAATAGATAGACACATATGTATATACAATAAATATATCTTCATGAATCGAGTCACGTTTGACAAGGGTTATCGATAGTTTGATTTCGTGGCTAGTCTCTTCGTACATTTCAGCTCAATCTATTCACAATGTTGAAAATAATTCTAATAGATATGCAACGATCAATTCGATACATCTTTCTGTTTTCTAGTTTATAACGAATCGAATCACAATGTGTGTACGTGAAATCCGTAATCTACAACGGTGTAATTCTATATGATCTAAAAAATATATATTAATAATATAATAATATAATATATATATTAATATAAAATAATATATATTTCTACATATATATATATATATTTGTATACACACACTCACACATACACAAGAGGAAAAGAGAGTGAACATAAAAGAACGATGAACTATAGAATCAAAGTCTATTCGTACGAATGATACTATTGAGAAGGAACAAAATTGAGAACAAAATCGAAGATACAGTGAAAATTGAGAAAGTTATCCAGATAATCAAATGATAGGTATATAATCTCAATAAGATCTGAAAAGTTTTGCCAAAAGTTTCGGGGTTACAAATTAAAGGATAGCAAATCGAGAGAAACGAAAGAGAAAGAGAAAGAAAAGGGAGATAAAAGGAAACGAAACTTTACCGAACGTAATGACCACTTTCTTACCGTTTTAACCGGTCGAGTGTCTCTCGAGCTAAAGTCCGCGGCTGATTTCTACTCTCCAAGATTTATTCTCTCTGCCAGTCGAGAAGAATTACTGGCATTCTTTCGATAATTGACAGTCCAGAAAAGAAAAAAAAGCAGAAGAAGAAAAGAAAAAAAAATAAATAAAAGAAGAAGAAGAAGAAGAAGAAGAAATAAGATAGATATATACGTATTAGAACAATTAGAAGAAAGAGAACGTAAATCTTTTTCTATCCGTACAATCAGTAATTGCAAGTTTATCCCTTAACAATGTCTGCGATTTCGAAAAGAGGGAATATGCGTGTGTACGAAAGTGTGAATTTCGATTTATTTCGATTTTTTCGTCTTTCTTTCTTTTTCTTTTTTAATTAATAAAATTAATCTCAATTAATTCTCGAGATTAATATTACCATGTTTCTAGAATATTTAACAATTTCAGATTTTATTTTAATGAAAAAAGATCACTTTCGCAAGACATAACTCTCGATCGTATTTATTTTTTTTTTTTATTTTTATATCGACTCCGGTGATTTAAATACTATTATTGTTGTTGTTGTTGTTGTTGTTGTTGTTGTTGTTGTTGTTGTTGTTGTTATTGTTAGTGTTAAGATATCGATTATATAATAATTTTAATAGGTTTCATATAAGAATTTATAAATAAAACAGCTATATATGTAATAAACTTTAACGAAAACCCAAGAGACTAGCTTTCATCCATCTCTGTAGATCGTGATAATGCAATAATTAGGCGAACGATTCGATACTCCTATTATTCCGATTTCGTTATCATAATGGTGGTATAATTCTGGATATCGGTATGTATTACACCATCCCCTCCATTATCATCGGCATTTGCAATTATCCAAGTTCGTCATTATTGCATTTTAATTATCGTTGCTTGCGATAATCTCTCTATTAAAAATGATATTAATAAAATGTTCTCGATCTAAAACTATTTCTTTTCCATTTTTTCTCTTTTTTCCTTTTTTAATAGCTTTTAATCAAGCACTACATATTATTATACATAATTTCTTAAATAATTATTATATACATATATGTACTGTATACAATAATATATGTATGATAACGCATTATCAAAATATTTCATCGAAAAATATTTTCGATTAATAATTATTACAGCATCGTGATAATAAAATTAGCGATCTATAAAAATTATATTCTCTATTTTAATTGACAATATTTTTTTCTCTCTTTTTCTTCTTTAAAAACAAAAATAAACAGAGTAACAAATGAAAAAGTACGAAATAAAAGATCCGAACTTTTTTTAAACGAAAATACGTCATTTAATAATTCAGTTTACGGGTAAATCGAACAAAATTGCAAATCGATCGATTTTCAATGCTTCAGCCCGACGAATCTTTTATTAATCGGATCGTTTTTTCTGCCACTTCTGATTGGGCGAACGCCAAACGTGCGCAGAGTTATATATCTAAACGAATATCTGACGAACTATTAGATTCACGGATAAATTCATTGTTCATCGCGCTTGTGTTTACGATCTCGATATATAGGAATTCTTTTTTTTTCTTTTTTATTTTTTTACAGGATCACAAATATTAACTCCTCTATTTTATCTTTGAGTTACATTTTCAACAGATACACACACACACGTGTGTGTATATATATATATATAAACTGAATGACTCGTTTTATTGATATCTACCTACTATATTATACCTATTTCACTGGTTTTACAATATAGATATCTAGACGATTTCACAATGCTCTGAGATATTAATATTCTGTTTTATTCAACGAACGAGTCGACCGAGTCGGGAATTAAGTGTCCTTTATCTCGCTTGCATCCTCGCGTATCTTCAATTAATGACCAATTTCTGACAATACAAAGGGATATTAAAAAATGGCTAAAGTTGAAAAACGAGATAAACGATGAATAAATCCGTACATTCAAGAAATAATCCGTACATTCCAAAAAAAAAAAAAAAAAAAAAAAAAAACAAGAAAAAAGGGAAAAGACGGGAAAAGAAAGAAAAGAAAAGGGACATTTAACGAATTTCAAAGTTAAGAGAAAACTTCAATCAACGTTATTCCATTAAACTCGTCAACGAAGTTACATTCGACAATCTTTGATAATCGTCTTTTCATGCTCTACTATATCTGTCGTATCAAATGAAATTCATTGAAAAATAAGGAAAATCAATTTTCTTTTTAATGTCGCAGTTATTGCTGTTGTTCTTTCTTTTTCGTTTGTAAACAAATATTATAAAATAGAAATCTATATTCTCAGATTAGTAATGTAGATTATCGAGTACAATATTATGAGATGTATGTATGTATGTATGAAAGATCAAACGTTATACTGTATACTTACGCATGAACGCACACATGCGCGTATCACACACATATACACACATATATATATATGTATATATGTATATATACACCTGTCTTGAACTTACGTATGTTCTCTATACATCTGTACACGTTTCAATCAATCAATCAATCAAGTATTTCATTCCGCTTCTGTAGATTAAACACGCTACGTGATCGAATTATTAGCAAATTAATCGATTCAACCGATTTTAATGAATTATTTCATTCAATCAAACATCGCCATGACTTTAACGCGATCGATCGATCATAAATAAAAATCACGGAAAAATATGTTATGGAACGAAATTTATTCCAACTTTTTTTCAAAAAGAATGTTTCATTTGTTATACTTAAAAATTAAAAAATACTATATCTTTTTTTGTTAATTTCTTTTTTGTTATTATTTGTACCTACGTGGTTAATTAATTGTCATTAAAAGATTAATTATTTATTATCTATTTCTTAAAAACTATGATATGTCAATGATATTAACGATTACTTTTAATTACGAACACTTAATAGAAGAAGAACAGTAATAGTAATAACAATAGGATCTTCATAGCTCTTTCTGAAGCGTTTTAGTTGGAATTATATCAGTTTAGTCGTAAGTTCAAATGTTCTAGCTACTAAATCAAATAATTACATCAATCGACTACGAAGCTAAATATAGGTATACCAACGTTAACGGAACATCAATTTCACTTGGTTAACAAGTAAAATTATTAGAACAACTTCAGTTTCAGTTACAATAGAGAGAATTGTATCGATTCGTGTTAAAAGACCACTTCAGTTTAATATTCACGATCACTGTAGAAAATTGGTCTTGATTAACTTGTCGATAACGTCGTCGAAAAGTGAAAGTTATTCGATCAATACAATATTAGCAATTATTATAATAACTATCGATCCTTAAAATATTATTGTTTAAAAATTCATTATCATAATTAATTGAAAGAAAGAAGCAAAAGAAAGAAAAAAGAAAATGTTCTCTAATTAAACTATTTAAATACGCTATTAAAATATTTTGAAACGTAAAATAAGTTGAGATTTGATTATTTTAAATCCTGAAAAATCTCTTAATAAAAATAAATGTATGTGATATATATATTATATAAATTTTTTAAATATAATATACATAAACTTTATATAATATAATAAATTGAATAATATATATATATATATATAATACATAAAAAATTTTAAATATTTTTCATCAAAAACGAACGATAATAATTCATCATAAAACTTTTAATTTCTTCAGCTTATCGATCCATTCCGTATATAGAACTACACTGGTATATTGATCAGAAACATTGCTACAATTGAACTCCATGTGTAGCAACTAGAAGGGTACTTTGAGTGGTACCGAGAGAATAAACAACGATATAAACAAACCGGTCATTTGATCAAATGAAACGCGATAATACATCGAGCAAACGTTACGTCCAAATTTAACACTGTTCGTAGAAAGCTGCTT
>NC_057692.1:7877627-7940127 GCF_014466175.1 Vespula pensylvanica
CGAATTCTTTATGGATTTCCACCTATCTATCGATATACACTGAATTCTTTATAAATTTTCACCTAACTTCCGATACCTAGGCGAATTCGTTTACCCAGAAAACGAGCAAATTTTAAATATTTCGTCCTCGATCGATGCTCCCGTTCATTTTTAAACGTTCGAACTGGATCATATTCTACCATATAATAACCATAATAATAATAATCATATTAATAATAAAAAAATATAACAATTTAATATAACAATAACAATAACAACAACAACAATATATAATAATAATAATAATAATAATAATAATAATAATAATAATAATAATGATAATGATAATTATAACCAGAATAAATGCAAAATGGCTGATAATCCCAAGGGGACGGAAATGTTCTCCATTTTCAGAACGTCCGAAATCCGCTCAAAAATTCTTTACGAGTTATTCAATAATCCGAACGATGTATTTTTTCTCTTCTTCTCTTTTTTATTATTACATATTTATTTATTTTTTCATTCTTATTAATTTTTTTCATTATTTTCCCTATCATTTCATTCGTTGTCGTGGTCGTCGTCGTCGTTTCATGTTTTGTTACAGGACGATAGGCAAATCCAACGGCTTTTGCTACGATATTTGGGTGTACGAATACTTGATCATTCAAACGACTATCATTTTATCGGACAGTGAATATTAATCGAGTTATAATCAGTTCGATAGATTTCAGAGCCGATTTAGAAACGCTTCGCGTATTATTGAACACGTTCCTACATGATGATATACGTATAAATATAATATATATAAAATGATAAAATCGTTAAACTTGAAATGCATTTTAACTGGAAAATCACTGAAAGAGAGAGAGAGAGAGAGAGAGAGAGAGAGAGAGAGAGAGACATCGCTTGAATTTTCTCTCATTCGTGGCCACTTAATCGACCCTTGTAATTCACAACTAAGTTGGAAAACTTCCGAGTTGACGATGGACGGTCGGTGAAAATTTTAAGAGGAAAAAGAAAGAAAGAGAAAGAGAGAGAAAAAGAGAAAGAAAGAGAGAGAGAGAGCGAGAGAGAGAGAGAGAGAGAGAGAGAGAGAGAGAGAGAGAGAGGAAGAAGACGTGCTCACGATGATGCCCTTGATTCCAATCTTAATTTGAATCGATTTTTCACAATGTCTCTACCTACTTCTTCGTAATATCCTCTCTGACGGGAATTCATCGAGAAATATTTGAGGACAAATGTGAAACGAAATTTATCCCATTAAAATCATATCGAATTTATTTATTTAAGATTGATAATTTTAATAAAATTTAATTAACTGAAACATATCGTATGTTAATATAATTTAACTTTGATATACCTCTATATATACCCTTAAATACAATTTCAATCTAAATATGTTATGTTTTCTATAGTCAATGAAATCGAGTGATATGGACTATCTCTTTTCAAAAAAAAAAAGAAAAAGGAAAAAGAAAAATAGAGAAAGAAAGAAAGAAAGAAAGAAAGAAAGAAAAAAGAAAAATGAAGATTTTTGGAAGAAAGAGAAAAAAGAGCGCTCCTTTCTTCTCTCTTATGTTATCACCCACCCTAACTTCTAACCGACACCATATCGAGTGACATTACAACGAGAATGTCCCGGGAGCGACATCCTTGACTAATTGACTTGGAGATTCTGAAACCGTGGCCATATAAACCGCAAGGATCGGGTACTCGGAAACTCGAAGGACCTTGTCACAAGGATGGAAGCTCGAGGACGGACCATTTTCATCCTTTCTGTTCGATGAGTTGAGAGATAGAGAGTGAAATATACTTATATATATATATATATATATATATATATATATATATATATATACTTATATATATATGCATACATACATACATACATACATATATATACACACGTATATATGTATATATATATATGTATGTATGTAATACGTACATATGTATGTATGTTGTATGTATGTATGTATGTGTGTATGTATATATGTATGCATGTTTGTCTGTATATATGTATGCATGTTTATGTGCATATATGTATATACGTATATACATATATATGTATGTATGTATGTATGTATGTATGTATGTATGTATGGGTGTATATATGTGTGTATGTATATACATACTCTATGATCAGGAAGATCGTACATTCGATGTTCGATAGCAACGGGGTATAAATCACGGCAAATTAGTCTTCGACGAATAATTGGATTTTCGTATACACGCTCACGCATACAGACAAATACATAGATTTCAAATCAAATTTTGGAAACATAATAATAAAGTTCTTTATTGAAAATAAAAAAAAAAAAAAAAGAGAGAAAAGAATTACTCCATGTACAATTAATGCCTGAATAATTTATTAATTTTTACTTTTTAAAATAAAGAAAAATTGAAATAAAATATGAAAGGTAACGAATGTCTAGTAGGTGGGACATCATTTGCATCCACTCAAGTTCGCGTTCTCGTCTGAGTGTGATCATTAAAAATTTCAACGACCGAATCGTCGTCGTTGATATTGCCGAGAAATAACAGTACTGTCGGGAAATAAAACAAGAAAAAAAAGAAAAAGAAACACGAAATTAATAGTACAGAACTATCATAACGATGAAAAAGAAAAAACAACATATGAAAATTTCACGATAAGAATGTACGACGGTAACAATGAAAGAGAGAATTAATCCATTGAAAAAAAAATTATCTATATTTATAATGACAATGAGAGATAAAGAATTATTCGTGTAATCAAATGATTTCATAAATATTTCATAAAAATTATTTACATTTATAATGACAATGAGAGATAAAGAATTATTCGTGTAATCAAATGATTTCATAAATATTTCATAAAAATTATTTATATTTATAATGACAATGAGAGAGAAAGCACGTGTAATACAATTGTTTTATAAATATGCATATAGATTCATGTATACATATGTGTACATATATACATATGTGTATATATATATATATATATATATATATATATATATGTGAAGTGTTTCTAATACCATTATGTCTATATACTTGAGTATATAGAAACAGAGGATCAAATTTGCACGAATCACTTACTAGCCCGTAAGCGAATTTGTATTTACTGGGCGTTTTCACTTACTCTGCTACAGTAAAACTTCATGAAACGAGATAAACCGCGAATCCCTTATGCATTTAAGGGAGATGTGATGAGATATCTTCCAGTAGATTTCCAAATCTACCATAGATAGGTATATGAATCGATCGTAGACCATCGCATCGTCCTTTAAAAATAATTCTATGTGGGAACGTCGTATCATGTTGAGAAAAATAAAAAAGAAAAGGAAGAAAACGGAAAAAAGAAAAGAGAAAAAGAGTAAGAAAAAGAACGAGAAAAAATCTTCATTAAAAAGATATTGTATAGTTCAATATAACGTTAATTAAAATCTCTAAAAGAAAGAAGAAAAGTAAAAGAAAAAAGAAAAGGAAAAAAAGAAAGAAAGAAAGAGATATAATCCTCGAAAATCTCTCATAAAATTTAAGAACGTGAGGAAATCGATTGCTTCGGTGGTACACATCGGTGACTTTGCGATTGGCCATTTCGTTAATAAGATTTATGCATTATTTCCTTCGTAAGACATTCTAACTTCAATCTCTAATACATCGAGCCATGTAAAAATAAAGAATTTTGCGTAACGATCGAAGTCGCGTCGTAAAATGCAAAATAGGATTACTACCTTTCACGGAGAAAACGGGGCTAGAGAGAGACAAAGACAGAGAGAGAGAGAGAGAAAGAGAAAGAGAGAGAAAGAGAGAGAATGAAAACTGAACCAGTGCTAACTATTTTACTTATTCAAGCTAATTTCAAGTTCGTTAATTAAATCAAGTCGAGAGTCAGTCCCCTCCCCAAAAGCACAAGACTCTCGACATATTCTATGCCCATAATAAACCGAATAATTATCATAGCAATAGTCGTAATTACATTATTTTTATCATGAAATTATGTTTGTATATTTAAAGAAGAAAGAAAGAAAGAAAAATAAAAGAAAGAAGAAGAAGAAGAAAAAGAAAAAAATTTCTTCGTACGAAGAATAACCAAAGTTAATAATACATTTTCGTTCTTGATTCTATGCTAATCGATACTCGAAGACTGATATTATAACATTGTAACAATATCGAATTCGTTGGAAACTTTGTTAGAATCATTTTCGAACTCCACATCTCTGTATATGTATCTAACGAAGATTCTTGAAAATCTGTTTCACGACGATGGTATTAGTAATGACGATGACAACGATGACGATGTAGTGGTAATCATCGGTGCATGAATAACTCTCGATTCGTAGTTCCCAACCGAAAGTACTTGTCGATAGTCTTCCTTCTCTCTCTCTCACTCACTCTCTCTCTCTCTCTCTCTCTCTCTCTCTCTCTCTCTCTCTCTCTCTCTCTCTCTTTCTCTCTCTTTAACTATCCCACCCACCTCTACGTCCTGTTCCCCTCAACACATCAGCACCTTTACGAGCGCAACGGTTATCCTCGCCTATTGTTTGACGAGAAGCGAAGCAACAATGGAGGCGGACGCCGTCGAGTATTTATCGTCGTCGATTTTCCGACTCTGAAGGAGGCCGCTTTGCACCTACTCGAGAGAAGGATAGACAGATAGATAGATAGATAGATAGGTAGATAGAAAAGAAAAAAGAGAGAGAGAGAGAGAAGTCTCGTGTAGAATCTCTACCCTCCTCTTTCGCAAATCCTCATGGGCGTAAGGAAAAAAGAAAGAGAAGAAGTGGAAGAAGAGTGGGGAGGAGATGAGGGTGAGAAAGAAGAAAGGAAGAAAATGAGAATGAGAATGAGAGACATGGATAGAGATAAAGATAAAGCTAAAGAGAGATAGAGATAGAGACAAAAAGAAAAGTTGAAAGAAAGACTATGCTTGCGGCAAGCGAGAAGAAAGAATAAGTAAAAGCTAAGCTAAAAGGAAGAAAGAGATGGAGAGATATAAAGACGAAAAAAAAAGAGTGAGAGAAAGAGAGATAAAAAGAGTAGAAGAAGAAAGAAAATACGATACTCTGGGCCTTTATAAACCAACGACGTCCACATTACCTCTTCACCCTCGGCAAGCTTATAACAAATCCTATCGCTCGTTTCTCTGCGCTTACATCCGTCACGTTTTCCCTTTTTACACTTTTTCTTCTTTCTTTTTTTCGTTCTTTTTTTCTCTTGCTTCTGCTTCTTCTTCTTCTTCTTCTTCATTTTCCTCTTTTTTATTTCCTCGCATCTTTCTCACCTTTCTCTCTCTCTCTCTCTCTCTCTTTCTTTCTCTCACTCTCTCTCTCTCTCTCTATCGAAGAAAAGGTTCGTCGGTATTCTTTCGTAGATTTAATCATTCTTAATGCTTTTATATACCCTTTTTCACGCTCGTTCTCCAACGTTTAATCGATTTTTATCTTTCGTTTAGATTACACAATTTTTGTTATAGATAAGTAAAGTATCACGAAAGAAGAAGAAGAAGAAGGAAAAGAAAGAGAAAGAGAAAACGAGAGAGAGAGAGATCGTATTATACACGATACTTGTCTTACTTCTCTCTTTAGTAAAATCGCGTTATAAGTTGCGATAAAAGTTTAAAAAATGTTTGATGCCTTCCTTTCGTAGCTCTCTGAGTTACGACTCTTTTGCGGGTTTGTGTTTCTAGTCGTCGTTTTATCATCGACCGATTCTCGCGAACGTTAATAATCCTTGAACTTAGACGAAGATCCCAAAGAATGGATAAAGTTTTGAAGCTTCCGGTGTCATCAATTCCTATGGGATGAATTCGAGTTGTTCGAAAGCCCGAACCGACGTATACGGCTGTGTTATATAGATGTACGTAAGTACGTATTCCTTCGAGGAACCAATTCGAGGAACATCGTAAACGCGTATATCCCATACGAATTTCATAGTTTAAATTTAATGATAGAAATTAAAGAATTAACGACGAAGGTAAGAATTGAAACGTTTACTTAACTTTTTTTTTTTTTTCATTCCTTCCTTTTTATCTTTTTCTTTTTTCATTTATATCTCAAAATTATTTTTTCGCTAATCAAAAATATAGTCTATGTAATATTACTAAAATAATACAAAAATATAGACTATGCGATATTACCAAACGTGATTTATTCCAATAAAAATTTGATATTTTTTAATAAAAAAAAAGAAGAAGAAGAAGAAGAAGAAGAAACAAAGTTTGTCGTACAAAGTCAACTGTCAAAGAAAAATGTCGACTAACGTTCGACGTAAGACGTCAAAAGATCGAAGAGTTCAAAACGCGTGGACGATAAATCTGAAATAATCCATCGATCCGATTCCGAAAATTCTCGATTGAACCAGCAAAAAAAAAAAAAAGAAAGAAAGAAAGAAAGAAAGAGAAAAGAAAAAAGAAAAAAGATCATGAACCATTCATAAATCTTTCGTCGTATACCTACGACTTGAAGATTTAAGGATTTCCTTGAAACAAAGCCAGGAGTATGTATGTAGTAAGTAGCAATTATGCGAAAAAAAAAAAAAGAAAGAAAGAAAGAAACGTATCAGTTCGATATTCGAACATGGATAAGATAGACATTCGGATATATTCATAGTCGATTGATATTCCTAGAAACGATCTTTGATTTGATCTCTATCAAAAATCGACCATAACGTAGACCGTACAAATCCGATCGCTCGTTTCTGTAGTTAACGTTCCTCTTTTCCTTCCTTCCTTCCTTCCTTCCTTCGTTTTTTCCTCTTTACTTTTTTTTTTCCTCATCGTTCGTCCTAACCATTTTACTTTCTCTTCACGGAATTCTTCTATCGTTACTTTAATCTCACTGCCATTTCCTTCTTTCCTTAAAAATGATTCGTTATAACCGATTTAAAAACATTTCATCTTACCAACGATCTCTCTCTTTTACCTTATCCATTCTACATATTAGAAATATTTTTGAAGGTAAGTAAGAATCTCTCCTTCTCTCTTTTCTTTTTTTTTTTCTTTTCTTTCTAAATTTCTTACGTCGGAATGGTAACGATTTTTAATAAATATACGATTACATTTATATAGATATTTATATAGATAAATTTCGAACGAATATTTCTGACATTTCTGATTTCTAATCTGATTATTTTTGAGAAATAAAGTTTGAAAAAATCATACGATATATCTAATCTTTTTTATTTCATATCGTATCTATTATAGCATTATCGGATCAAGTGGTATTCCTTGCACGTTTCGTTTCCTTTTGTTTCTCCATTTCAAAATGCTCGGCCAATTTAGAATGCCAACTGGTAACGAACTGGTTATCATTTCGTTGGAAAAATTATCAATGCTCTCTTTCTCTCTTTCTTTCTTTCTCTAGGTCTAGATGTACAAACGGGAAACTTTACACCGACTGAACTTATCGCTTTAATGCTGTAAATCAAGCGGGATCAACGAAGCGGCCTGCTAACGATATCTCCTCCGCTTACGTAAATCCGAAAGCTTTTACTAACGAAAATATGTGTCGAAATGATGGCCCGAAAAGCTTCCATCCTCGTTAATTCCAATGCATTTTTTTCTTTCTGATGAAACGAGGACGAAGTCACTTGCGATTATAAGCTATAATTTTAATTAAAAATTTTTTTAATTATCGACACATATATGTATGTCTTTATTAATATTTTCAATTATCAATACATATATATATATCAATGTGTGTGTGTGTGTATATACACATGTATTATTGACAAGCATTTATATTATTACATATTATTATTATTGTAACAAAAGGTTGTTAAAAATAAACTACTGCTTATAAAAGTAAAAGTAAAGCAAGGAAAAAATAGTTTAATATAGGTAACTGTGTCTATGCACGTGTATATGAACCGTTTATTTTGAAAATGGTGCAAATACATTTTTTGTTGTTTCGAGAAAAGTGAAGATTAGCATACTAATTAATTAAAACATATAAATTAATTATGTCAATGTTTCTACTAATTTATCAATATGTAATTAGGTTATATAAATTTCTTTTAAGCGAATTTAACTAAAATAATATGCATTTACGGGCTGTAAATGGACTTTCACCATTTTCATAATTAATCAATCATAATAATTAAAAATCATTTAATTTCAATTATGAAAAATTAAATATCGCTTAAAATATATTTGGTATGTGTCTATGGAAATTAGACTTACATCACTTTCATAATCAATCGCTACGCAATTTCTTTTCTCGGGCAATTTTAAATTGAACAAAGCATTGACATTTTTTAAGACATTAAATATTAACTGGTTATAAATAAAAAGTTTACACTAAATTAATCGCGAATTACGTGATATCTCATCTAAAAAAAAAAAAAAAAAAAATAGACTTATACCACTTTTAAAATAAACGATCCACGTATATACAATATATATATATATATATATATATATATATATATATAATAAATTAAAACGACAAATCATTCATCTGTAGTGTTTAATTGTTCCTTTTTTTACGATCCATTTAATCGTATAAATCGTACGCGTATAATTAAAAATAGAAACAAGAAAGAATAAATAAATAAATAAAGTTATCGGAGATGTTTGCATTACGATTATAGAGCAGTAATCAATCGGAAAAACACAAAGTAATCAATAGCATTACGTGAGATTTCTAAATTCTTTTATACATATAAAGCAAGACTGAAACCTTCGTGCCTAAGTGAATTTTCTCAAGGATTCTCTCATCGATGTTCCTTACAGTCGTGATACTTTGAATCGTCCGGAGGCAGGGCACGTCCCCGAATTGCCGAGAAACGTGCTTCCCTTACGATCCAATTGAAGCTCGTAAACCTTACAAAAGACGAGACATTCGAAAATCCATAAAGTCGTGATTTCGGTATTACTACGCGGTTTTCAAACTCATCTTATGATGAAAAAACCGAATCGTTTCGCCAAGCTGACGGAAATTTTTCTGTGATTTAAGATCGATTCAATTATCGTTATAAAACGTACGTCCTAAGCAGCGATCGATTTTTTTTTTTTCTTTTTTTATTTATTATTGGTGAAACTCGAGTGAAGGAAAAGGGAAGGAAAGAAAAAATAAAAAAATATATATAAGAACGTCTGTAAAAATCAACGAGACGTGAGATCATGCTTGAAATTCGACCTCCGTATCTTTCCCTTTATCAAAATCTCTAGACGTCCATTTCGCGTTAAACTCGACGCGCGAAATTTCCATCCCAACGAGCTAGCTGTAAAACGCAAGGAGTGCATAATTTCCGTACCGATATCGTCGTAACTTTAACTCTCGAGCAGGAGAGACTTGGCAGAAATACAAAACCTCTTCTGAATTGTTCTTCCTTCTTCCTCTCTTTCTCTCTCTCTCTCTCTCTCTCTCTCTCTCTCTCTCTCTCTCTCTCTCTCTCTCTCTCTCTCTCTTTCTCTCGTTAGAAACGAAGAGAACGTTTCAACTGATCGGGCGTGAAAATTTCGAAAATGGAGTAACGTTAAAAAAATATGAATTCAGTGAACTCTTTACTACTGTGTAAGCTCTAATGTGTCTTCTCGACTAAAGTTCAAATGGACTCAAATATTTGGCGCGAGCTCACGTACTAGAAAAAGAAAGAGATAAAAAAAGAGAGAGAAAAACAGAGAAAGAGAGAGGAAAAAAAGAATAAGAAAGAAGAAGAAGAAGAAGAAGAAGAAGAAGAAACCAGGCGCCTGGGTATTTGAGTCACTGCCAAGCCAATTCTTACTCGCAAAGCGTTTTACGTTGCTTTAGTTCCACAGTGGCCATGGATTTTTGTCGGCTTTGAATTCGGAAAACGATTCGTAAAGCACAATAACGTTAAAGAGATACCAAAGAGGATAAAAGTTAAATCTATTGAGATAACAGCTGATACCGATTGATAAGAAAAGAAAAATGAGTTCTTTATCACGTTGATTCGACATACAGCTACGATATATGACTGAAAATGAAAACAATGGAAACCATTTGATCTTTCAACGAAGACGAAGTTTAATCCGAAATAACATTGTCCTATTTCAAATATCCAATTTGAAATTTCCTGCGAATTTTTTGCCATATGAAATTTTCATTTTCATTCACGCCAACCTATTTTTCGATCGTCCTCCAATAATCTTCAACTCCTCTACCAAAAGAATAGTTTCCAAGTTTGAATTTACGATGCTGATGGATCGGTTAACTTTTCAGGATCGGAAAGAGTAACGAGTTGAAGGAGGACGAACGATTAAAATAGACTCCCGTATTCAAAGGAGAGGACGAAACTATTCGAAACTTTTGAAAACTTTATACCGAGTAAAAGCCAGTCTAGGTTTTACAATGTATATGATCTTATCGAGGTTATCGAGCATAGTGAATCGTTTTGTTCTCTCGGGTGATATTTGCCTTCAGGAAAGAGAAAGAGAAAGAGAGAGAAAAAAGAGATATCGTAGAAGAAAAATTTTGATCAATCAAGAGAGAATCATTGAGAGAGAGAGAGAGAGAGAGAGAGAAGGAGAAAAAAAAGATTATATACAATATTTATATATATACACACACGTACAATTATATATACATACACGATTATATATATATATACATATATATATATATATATATGTGTGTATACGTATGTAGTACGTTAATCTCTACATAGCTAAGCTGATTATATCAACTACGTTAACTAATACCTACTGTACGAAAAAAATGAGACAAAACGAAAGGAGCGAAACGAACAAAAACAAAAAAAAAAAAAAAGAAAGAAAGACATAACAAAAACGAAACAACAACAACAAAAAAAAGAAGAAACAGAAAAGAACGAAAGAAGGGAGAAAAAGTTAAAGAGAAGACAGTCCTTTTCAACCCTTTTACTTCGCCAAACAGCAGTCACCGTTCTATTCCGCACAAACGAGTCATATCCATGAACTCTGACTGAGCTTTGACTCCCTGCCAATTCGATTCTTCGACTCGCGGACGATGATTCGAGTGGGAATGCCGTAGAACGGAAAGCGAAATTCGTGACGGCTATCCACGGATGAGATAAGCTCAAAGAAATACCTTCTCTCGTTTCCTACCATAAAGGAAGGAGAAGGGTAAAGTTCGAGTGAAAGGTGCAAGAAGATATTACTACGACGCCTTCAAGAAATGAGTAGATCGATGAATTCCTCGGTGATACGCTCTAAGGATTTCGAGATATCGAGAACTACCACTAGCACTATTACTAACACTCTAACCATCACCAATAATACCATCACCAACACCACCATTACCTAACCATCCTTCCTCGATATCCTTCCTTCCCATAGCTTTATCCTCTCTCAGACAGCCTCTCTCGGAGTCCCGTTCGATTCTTACCTTTTTTCTCCTTTTTTTTTTTCTTTTTTTCTTTTTTCCCACTTATGTATTTCCCTCTTCACCCGACATCTTCGCTTTCTAAGAGAACGATGCTCTTCGGATACGTGAACGTCTCTAAGGCGCCACTATACCTTAAGAATTATACCCGTTCGAAATGAAATTTCATTCCAGTGAGAGGAAGAATGAAAATAAAGAATAGGAAAAAGAAGAAGAGGAAAGAATAAGAAAGTAACAAAATAATAAACAAAAGAGTGAATAAAAATTAAAAGAAAGGAGAAAAGAAAGAGAGGAAAGAAAAAAAGAAACAGCATTCGCTCATATTCATTTCTATTTATGTCCGTTACACCTGACAGATATATACGATCAACAACTTTACGATGAGAGATTATTTACGATCGCTCGTAAACACAGACAAAGGTTATTTACCTGTTTTCCATAATATTACACCTTCTTCTTTGTAAACCTTGAATGAAACTTTCTTACGATCTATCGTTCCTCCACTTTTTTCTTTTTTTCTTTTCTCTTTTTTAAACAAGCTTTCCTACTCTCCCATACGATCTCGAGTAATGAAAGGAAGGATAAAAAGAAGAAAGAAAGAAAAAAAAGAGAGAGAAAAAGAAAGGAAGAACACAAAGAACCAAAAGTAATCCATAACGATAGTAAGTACTTAAAACACAAAAATAGATTTTTCACGGATATGTATGTACAAGTACAAACACACACACATATATATATCTTCCCTTCTAAAATCTATTTCTATTCAGGAGGAACAATCGTTCTTCGATTTTTCAACTTTTAAAAAATTCGTAAATAGAAGTGATCAAGCAACAAAAGAAAGAAAAGCTCGAGAATGAATGCTATCGTCCTATGGATTACGAAACATGCTTGGAAAGCGCAGCGGAGCGTAAAGCCGAGCAGTCAAAGTTTAATGCATCGGCCCACAGTTACCTCTGCTTTCTCTCTCTCTCTCTCTCTCTCTCTCTCTCTCTCTGTCTTTCTCTATCTCTCTCTATTTGTCTCTCTGTCTCTCTCTCTCTCTCTCTCTCCTTCTCAAATAGACACATATGTTTCTGGAATAGTGTATTTGATGCGTTCGGTTGATCGCAAATTCGTGCGCATGCGCAACCTCGGAAAACCTCAGCGTAACGCATGAAGGTTGTGTTTCATTCCCGTTTCATTTGCTATTCATAAGAGGTGCACGGCCTGAAGCCCTCGCAAATAGAAACAACTACTACTACTACTACTAGTATTAATACTAGTACTACTACTACGACTACTACTATTACTACACTACTACTACTAATACTATTGCCACTACTACTAACACTACTAGGCTACTAGGCCTCGACTCTATTTTGCAAGCTCTATTGCAAGCTCTTCTCTCTCTCTCTCTCTCTCTCTCTCTCTCTCTCTCTCTTTTTCTCTTTCTCTCTCTTTCTCTTTGGTAACCTACCAACAACCTCTCTACAGCTGTTCCTTCTTGCGATACCAAAGCTTCTTCTTCCTCTCTACATATGTAGTAATACATAGCTTAGATTCCTTATTCGTCTACGGTGCCACGATATCTCTATAGCATACTACTACGTTATTCTTGAAAATTTACCGCCCGAAGACATTTTATTTTCTTTGTTTTTACCCAACCTCCGGAAACATTTTCCAGCGGCCTCTTTATCCGCTATACCGCTTGAGGACGCTCAGAATCCTTTCCTTTCCTTACCTTTCCTTTCTATCTTCTTTCATTTCTTTCCTTTTATCATTTCTTTTCTTTCCTTCTTTCTTTCTTTCTTTCTTTCTTTCTTTCTTCCTTCCTTTCTTGCTTTCTATCTTACTTTCATCTTAGGTAGAAGCAGAGATTCGCAAGAGCTTCTTCTTGAATTACTCTCCTACGGCACAATAATCTCCACGATTTCCTGCTAGTTCAACAATTACGGATGATAATACGTTATAAAGGATATATACGAGTGCAGTTACTATTGTTCAAATATCAAGTCAAAGTACCTTCTCCCTGTAGGTATATATATATATATATATATATATATATATATGTATTATAGATAGAAGGAATAGATATATGGATGTACGCAGATATATTAAATTCAGTTTGAATAAATATTATTAAATATGTAAATATATACATTATATAATATATAATTATAATTAAATATATAAAAATAATTATATAAATATATATATATAAATTATAATATATATATGATATATAGAAAGACAAATTAAAAAAAAAACTCGTTTCTATTCACGAACGAATAGATAAATGAATATACGCAGATATATTAAATTCTGTTTAAATAAATATTTGTAAATCTGTAAATATATATATATATAAACCTATAAAATATATAATAATAATAATTATAAATTATATAAATATATATTTAAATTATATAATATATATAATATAATATAAATCTATATGTATATATATATGATATATAGAAGGATCAATTTAAAAAAACTCATTTCCATTCAGGAATGAAATTTATACTTCAAAAGATCCGTAGTTATCTAATACAATGAATTCTAGAACGCTATTTAATCGCCCGTTATTAAATCGCTGATATTTCAAGCTCTCTTACTTACGTAGTAAACACTTGTTATTATCGTACTTTCATTAAACTTTATATCCTTGATAACAGAAAGAAAATTATATTTCGAATATGGACAATGACTTGATGTTTATAAGTAAACAAGTTTTTTCATTGCAATAGGCTACATCGAGTTTATTAATTTTATTTTTTCAATCATTAATAATCGTCTAGAAAAAGAAAGGAAAAAAAAATAAAACGGAAATGTCACCTCTCTATTCCCTATGTAAACTTTAATGTAAAGGAAGAAAAAAAGAATAGGGAGACGAGACGGACGGGGTGGGACAGGGCGGAGAAAAAGAAGAAAAAAAATAGAGGAAAAGAGGGAAAAAACTTCGTACACTTACGTTTTCTTTGTCTCGAACTAATTTCCTCGCGAGGCAGTAACAAAGGAGAGAGGAAAAAAAAATTTGAAGAAAACAGAAACATCGTCGCGTTTTTCGTGCTCCAACAAATTTTCCAAGATCCACGCGTGTACCGACTTTCATTAATTTTTCTCTTTTTTTCTTTCCAAGAATTTTCTTCCTTTTTCTTTTTTACGACTCTCTTGTTCATTAAAAAGAAAAAATAAATAAATAAAATGAAGAAGAGAAGGAAAGAAAAGAGGAAAGAAGAAAAGAAAATTTCCTCGCACGATGTGTGTGTGTGTGTGTGTGTGTGTTTTTATAGCAACGTAAAAGAAATGTTAACATTGAAAGTACAATTCATTTTGAAACCTTTAATCAAAAAGAATATTCAAAGACATTGATAAAATTTGATGCTAATAACAATCGTTTGAAATAATAATAATAATAATAATAATAATAATAATAATTTCATGCAATCAATAAACAAAAACATACTTCATGACATATGTATTTCTCATGAAAAGAAAAAAAGTAGTTACATATAAATTAAGTAAATGTGGTCACTGTGACAATCTAATATTTACGTGTAAAAGTAATACAGCCTAAATTATTAAACAAAGTACCAAAAAAAAAGCAAAAAAAAAAAACAAAAAAGAAAAGAGAAAGAAATATGAAGTAATAATTCTTAAAAAAAGCATTTCCTCCGTAGACGTCCTCATTTATTTTACACGTCGCACCATGTATAATATAATTTTTGCAATTTAAAATTTCCGAAACGACGATTAAATCTCATTTCCTTTATTTCCTATCTTTCCTTTCTTTCTTTTCTTTTCTTTTTTCTTTTTTGGTTCTTTCAACTTCACTGTTGAATTTAATATAAAATTTTAATAAGGTTTGATATAAAACGTAGAAAAAAAATATAGGTTAATAAATAATGAGTATCAAGTTGTTTAGCAGAATGAAGAAAAAAGAAAAAAGAATTTTTCTTCTTTTCTATCGCAACTTAATAATATCATTAAAATTTATATATCATTAATTTCATCAAAATTAATAAGTCATATAGGCAATTCCTTTATTTTATTATTTTCTTTCTGTTTCTTCTTTGAATTCTTTCATCCTAAATAGCGAAAATTACAAACTGCGCGTCGCTCGGGAACCTTCGTAAATTCGATGATAATTATCTGTCGGTTTATAGCGAGCTGAGTAAAGTAGTCTAGGTAATGGAACAATCCGCGCATGTGTGTCGGAACAACGTGTGGAGACTGTTTAATTTCCTGACACTCCAGCCCCGAAAACTTCGCGTTGTGCTTTTTCGAGTTTTGGACATGTACGGAAAAACACAAAAAGAGAAAAAAGAGAGAGAGAGAGAGAGAGAGAGAGAGAGAGAGAGAAGAAAGAGTCTAGAGTACGTAGAATCATCGCGACGAAAACAGAAGGCACACATTTATTAGAATTTCTGAATTTGCTAAAACCGCCATAACAGCGTTGACCAGTGACTCTCCTCTTTTCTTTCTTTCCTTCTCTCTCTTTCTCATACTCTCATACTCTCATACTCTCTCTCATACTCTCATACTCTCTCTCTCTCTCTCTCTCTCTCTCTCTCTCTCTCTCTCTCTCTCTCTCTCTCTCTCTCTCTCTCTCTCTCTCTCTCTCTCTCTCTCTCTCTCTCTCTCTCTCTCTCTCTCTCTCTCTTTCTCTTTTTCTATCTTTCTCTGTCTTTCTCGTCGACGCGCGAGATGATAAATGAGCAAACGCGTAACTCGCTGAAAACCTTGCTGCGTGACCACCCTCGAGAAATGACATTGGCGGTGAGAAAAGGAAGAAACAAAAACAAGACAAAAAAAGAAAATGAGAACAAGAGAGAAAAAAGGGCGAGAGAGAGAGAGAGAGAGAGAGAGAGAGAGAGAGAGAGAGAGAGAAGGAGGAGAAGGAGGGAGAAAGAGAGAGATGTGAGAGCAAAAGATGCTCGCGAAATTTTAAGAGGAATAAAGTCGAAAGAAATGGCACCCGCTGTTTCCGTGCTCAGCCGTGCTCAGCCGTGCTTTTCGCGTATCCGAGCTTTTAAGCTGCGAAGTACTTCGTGAAGAAAGAGAGAGAAAGAGAAAGAGAAAGAGAAAGAGAGAGAGAGAGAGAGAGAGAGAAAACAATATAGAAGAAGAAAGAAAGAACACACAGACACATATTACAAATATATGTAGGTGTTTGTATGTGTATATCTATATGTATGTACGTGTATATACATACATATATATATAATATATATATATATATATTATATATATATGTATGTATGTATACTCATAATATTTATCTAAAAATAAGGAACCGAAAGAAAAAGATCCAGAACACCTGTTCGACCGTGTCAAAACAATGTCGCTATCAGATACTCGCGATAATAGTACTGACCTGTCATCTTAGGATACCTAAAACTTTAAAAGTCTTCTCTTTCTTTCATATATCTTTACTCTTTGAATTATAAAGAGAATTCTTTCTCAAGTAATATTTCTCTTTTACTCTTACTCTCGATCTCTCTCTCTCTCTCTCTCTCTCTCTCTCTCTCTCTCTCTCTCTCTCTCTCTCTCTCTCTCTCTCTCTCTCTCTCTCTCTCTCTCTCTCTCTCTCTCTCTCTCTCTCTCTCTCTTTCTAGCTTTCCCTATTGGTATCTATAACGAAAATCAGATAAGAAAATATATCGATACATTAAATCCGACGAATGTAATTAATTAAAAATTCTTTCAAAGTTCCGATCAAACTCATACTCAATATATATATCTTTTTAAAAAAGTCCTGGAGATAGAAAAAAAGGAATGATTCTAATGACTCTAACCATTTTAAAACTCCTAGAACACGCAATACAAATGTAAAACATTTTTCATCAGAATTATCTGACACTCTAAATGTAATGATTAATCAGACGTTATTGTAAATTTTGTTAAAAAGAAATCAAAAAAAAAAAAAAAGAAAACAAAACGAAAAGGAACAAATTTTAAACTCTCAACTCGTTCGTCACTAAAAATGTTTAAAAAATAAATTTTGTTTTTTTGAAAGAACGCTAAAATTGTTAATATCATTTCGTTTAAAAATATTTCTCGATAATTCTGCATAGTTTACTTTTAATATTCAACATTCATCATAACCCAACAACCGAAACAAAGTTCAAAACAACATAGTACAAATTCGTTCTATTTCAATATTCAAGAGAAGAGTTATAACTAAAACTCTATATACATTACAATAAACATAATATCAATAATATCAACAATATGTTTTTTTTTTTTTTTTATTGAAAAACATGAAGATCTCTTTTGAATATTCCTACGTTTTAAATAAATGTTTACCTTCACTATTGATATTGATAAAGAGGGAAAATATGCTATAAATATATCACAAAATGATGGAGAATTTCAAATGTATCTCTTTTATATTCTTCTATAGAAACGAGACTAAACAAAAAAAGAAAGAAGAAAAGAAAGAAAGGAAGAAAAGAAAAATGAAAAATGAAAAATGAAAAATGAAAAATGAAAAATGAAAAATGAAAAATGAAAAAAAGAAAAAAAATGAAAAAAAAAAAAGAAGAGAGAACAGAAAATGGAAAGAAAAGAAAGCGTGAAATGTTACTGTTGCGAACGAACGTCCGCTTCATTACCTGCTTCTGTCCGTTACTGTCATTTTGCGGAAAGTAGAGGAACGCCATTGCTGAACATACGAATCGCATCTCGCATTTATGTGAAAGCAGTTTTTATGACGTCGACTCAATTGTATTATAAATAATGTAAAAATTCACAATTCGTAACTTTGCATCTGATAAATATATATCTGATAAATATATACTTTTATTTAACATACATGCATACATATATATGTATATATATATGTGTGTGTGTGTGTATGTATGTATGTATATAACGATGTGAGATAAAAGAAACGAATAGAAAGTATTCGTCCAAAAAAAAAATATATATATATAACGCGACACGTTATATAAAAATATAAATGATAATCGAGTTATCGTTCGCAGATATTTCATCTTCGAATTCGTATTATCTTAAAATTCTATTTAATAATTGCAACGTTATTTATAATCACATCATCTTTCATCCTTTGTCTCATTTTCGAAGAACAAAAGAGAATTATTCCATCGGAGTAATCGTTGTTGATAATCTTTCGTGAAAATTTCAACAAGATTACTGCAAAAATTCTCTTTACGATAACATCTTGAAAGCGTTCTCTTGCTTCTTATCTCCGATCCGTTTAGCATAATTATTACGATGTATGTGTATGTGCGTAGATATATATAGATATATACATACACCATAAATAGAATAAAATATAGACATATCAACTTTAAACTACTTTAGTAGATAACATCTTAGAAAATTTTCTTTACTTCTAATATCGATCCGTTTAATATAATTATTACGATGAACGTACTATAAATCAAATGAAATCTAGAACATATCAAATTTCACTAATTTTACTAGATAGCATCTTTAAAAACATTTTCCTTTTTATCACACTGATCTGTTTATCACAATAATTGCAACGAATGTCGTCAGAAATGAAAGAAAATATTGAATATATCAAATTTCAACTATTTTGCTCGTTAAAATATCTAAAAAATTTTTGTGTTGATTCGAGAGATGAATAAAATTGGAAAGAAAAAAGAAAAGGAAAAAAAGAAATCAGCACTAACAAGTCGTTTTCAAATTTGAAAGAGAGTTGGTTTGAGCAACGTAACGAAAAGGGTAGTTTCCTAATTAGGATTCGTGAAACGTTTCGATATGGCTGACCACTGCGACGCGTTCTGAACGTGACCCTTACCGTAACGTCCTGAAAACCCTCTTCACGAATGATAATAGAACGTTTGTGGGGTAGTTCATGACACACGAGCGTACCATTTTGTTCTGAAATTCGCAAGCGTGCAAGACATCCGCTTGGACTCCCATGGAAAATTGCACATTAAATGTCGTTTTAAACTTCCGTTTAATTTCGTAAGCTTGAACATACTCGAACGATCCCAATAAAATTTCTTTTTATTATGTAACTCTCATTTTTATCAAAATTAAATTCTAACCAGATGAAAATGAAGAGATAAAAAGCAATTAAAAAAAAAAAAAGAGGAAGAGAGAGAAAAAAACGAAGAAGAAGAAAAAGAAAAGAAGAAGTGACAAGTATCTGCTCGTTATAATTATAAAATATGTATGTAGATTATAAAATATACAAGTGTATCTAGATACATAAACTTTTTTCAACTTTAGAGAACAATTAACTGAAGCTACAAACTTTACTTGTTTCACTAATTCCATTTTTATTCAAAAAAAGAAGCTATTAACATAAATGTAATGATAATACTTTATAATCATGATGATTACAGGATCAAGAATGATCGAAGTACGAAAGGGTTGTTCTTTCTCTGTTTTTTCTTTCTTTCTTTCTTTTTTTTTTTTTTTTTTTGGAAACCGAGATTCGCCAGAACATCAAGAAAATATTCGATATTTTTAATCAAACATTTCATTATTTATTTCTACGAGATATAAATATCGTTCATCGATAAAATACGTGGATCGTGATAACCAAAATTAGCATTCCCCTTTGCCTTCCGAACGTCAAAGCGAGAACTTCCTAATTAGATTTTCATAGACAAACATGTCTCGTTAATTCTGACTATACATTCTCATAATTACACATGGTAATATCTACTGTGGAGAGAATAGAAATAGTAAGGTTGAAAAAAGACATGGACAAATTTATCAAGATGAGTTAGGAAAAAAGAGTTATTTGGATAAAGTTTGGAAAAAGTATGCTGCATATACCTATACACATGGTTATAAAAGAAAGAAAAAAAAAAAAGAAGAAAAAAAATATGCATATATACGCATAAAGATACGCAGGTATATACTATCTATACACATAGTTATACACATAAAAAAAAGGACAACAATAAATTTACCAAGATGAGTTAGAAAAAAAGAGTTATTTGGAAAAAGTTTGGGAAAAATATGCTACATATATCTATACACATAGCTATAAAAAGAAATATATATATATATATACATATACATATACATACATAAAAATACGTAGGTATATACTACCTATACACATAGCTATATACATAGTTATAAAAAAAATATATATATACGTAGGTATATACTACCCGATTACAGGATATCCAGAGATTGCCTAAAGATTACGCCCGAAGGTATCGTTTTGAAGTCGCGTTGCTCGTTGAAGGATCAAATAAAATGTCAAAAAAACTACATAGCACCAGCTCCATTTTTTTCTCTGCTACGATCGTGGAAATAAAGAGGGCTTTGTGTATACTACCGTAACGACTTTTTTATTCTCCTCTGTCTCTTAGAAAGAAAGAAAAAAATTAGAAAAAGAAACAAACTATTATATACATCCATACATACATACATACATACATATATACATATATACGTACGTACATATATATACACACACATATATATATATGTGTGTGTATGTGTGTGTACGTAGATACTATCAAGAGATCGATAAAGGGATACTACAAACGATATGCATATATTGCAATACATCGATTATCTTTTATCCATTCGCTTGTCATTATTTTTTTCGCAATCGGTTAAAGCTACCAATAACGACGACACAGATAATCTGATAAATTCCACGATCGGCATATCGGTTACGAAGTTTATATTCGATAAAAAATTTCGCCCTGTCTCTCACGGCCTTTTTTTTTTTGTTTCCTTTCTCGTGTTATTTTTGTTGTTGTTGTTGTTGTTGTTGTTTTTTTTTTCCCCATTTTATCATCCTTTTGTTCCGCGATAGGGGTAGATACCAATATTAAATTAAATTCATCGTTCACGTGTTTACAAATTATGCCTCCATTATTTTCATTCCATTATTTATGAAGCTCGTGAATTTCCAAAAGAGGAAAAAATAAAAACAAAAGCTACGAAGATAACGTTAATCGGATTATTTTCACGTATGTATATGTATATATACATACATATATATATATATATATATATATATATATATATATATATATATGATTTTCCGTAGTCAATCGAGAATGTCGATAAGTCATTGTTTAATCGAAAAACATGAAATTTCAAAGTCGACTCTCGTAAAAGGTATATGGGATCGTCGATCGAAGTTTAATATGTAGATCTACCGATTAAATTAAAGAGTAGACCAGACATTAACATTTAACTTGGTATTAATAAAATCGTTTGACCACGTAAACTCTAATTTATTATCAACGAGTCTCCTATTATTATTAGGTCCCTAGATCTTATAATTACTCGCCGAAATGCTGACGTGCGTATCATTAATTATTTGCTCAATTAATTTAAAAGGTTATACACACACGGTCATTAAATGCATAATTAAATTTCTTTATTTGCAGTTTCATTAAAGAATTAACATTATTCATCGAATACGTACGTTTCGTTTCGTTCGATTTTTGATGCATTACATTTGTCTATGTATATGTGAGTATGTAGGTACTTACTACAAATTCGAATTCATTTAATTCGATATATTTTTTTATTCGTTATTTGCATTTTTTATTTTTATTTTCGATATTTATTATTATTATTATTATTATTATTATCGTACACCGATATATTCATATCATATAATCAATTTCAAAAATATTTAAATCGCAGAACTTTGATTAATTTTAAGTTTATTTTTATCTTTAAAAGGAAGAAATTCAAATGAATTTTTAACACGGTACCGTCACGTCAATGAGAATTTTATTCGCATTTCGCAATTACTATCGTCTGTTTGTTGATGTGAGAATCCAATTACGATAAATGTGATATAATCTATTTTCTCTCAGAGTCTATCAATATTTACTCTCAATTTGATTCATAAACACAGTATACATGCACATTTCCCGTTAGTTCGATAGATCGAATTAGATAGAATGTAAAGATCGTAAGAAAAATATTCCAAGATCGATAAATTTCCAACGGGAACGAACGATTTTCTATATATTTTAATGAATATCGTATAACAGCCATTTCGATGTACAAATACATATGTAGATTAAATGCGCTTAAACAAGACACATTTTGTCGATTTAAGCTAGAAATTACGAGACATTGTCATATTCATAATTTCTCCAATATTACAAACACACACACGCATGCATACACGCATACACATCGATATAATATCGACAGATATTTCGGGAAATCACGAAGCTTAAAATCGATAATAATTTCATAAATTATTCGCTGCACATTTGCAAAGTTAATTTTTGAAGTCTTTCGGCTCATCAACAATTTAAAACGAACAATTTAACCCCTCTAATGGGAACGGAAGGTTTCCGAACCGTTTTGTAATTCAAACGAACGATAAGCTCAACAAATTAATTGATGGATGTGCTCCAATGAGAATCACTGCGACATCGAATTTAATAATTGAGTATTCTCGACTGGACGCAATGAATCTTAATAAAATGAAATAGAAAAAAAAAAAAAAGAAAAAACCAAAACAAAAAAAAACAAAAAAAAAAAAAAAAGAAAACAATATACATTAATACGTTGGAAACATAATAACCAATTAGAACGGATAAATCGTACTATAATATTTAAAGGAACTTGTAGACGTATAAAAAAGAAAAACAAAAGAAAGAAAAAGAAAAGAAGAAGAATCTTTATCGATCGAAAAACGATCACGTAGCATAAAATTTAATCCAAGATTTTCTTCGGTATCGACGTTAATTCGAATGAAACTTTCAAATCATCCTTCAAGATCATTTATAGCAACGCGCGTGCCACTTTCACCCGACAATTTTCTCAAGGAAGAGAGTGCCTATCCGAAACTCGTGAATGCGATAAAACGTCGACAAAACCGGATAGTCATCTTCTCCGGCATAGAAGAAAGTGCATCGTGAGAGAGTCTAAGAAGTTCACGAGATTTTTCGTTAACTGCGAGCAATCCCCTCTCTTTTTCTTTAACCCTTTTCTTTTCTCTCTCTTTCTCTCTCTCTTTCTGTATATGTGTGTGTGTGTGTGTGTATTTCTATCTTCCTATTCTTTTACCGTGCCAGAAACCAGAAAGTTTTCAAAGTGTACGAACGATGAAGTTCACCATCTTCTCTCTCTTTCTCTCCATTCAATGGTTCGAACTTTTCAAGTCCAGAATCACTTTATGCTATCTTCTTTGTTAATTCTACTAACGAAAAGCAAGTTAGTTCGTTATAGTTAACGGAATGTTTTGGTTTCTCTAAGTTCACCATCCACGGCAACGACCTCATCTTCGTTAAATTTTTCTTTTTAATTTCTTTTTTTATTCCTTCTTTTCTTTTCGTTATTTAGCTTTTTCACACTCTCCTACCCTTTCTGTCTCCTCTATTGCTCACACCTATCGCGTTCTTCTCCATCTCTCTTCTCTCATCTTCCACTCCAAGTCACGTTACGCGTTATACGATCTTTGTTCGGTCACGATGTCCTACGGTGCGTTACATCGAATAACTTTCCCTAACGATCTTATCGTGGTTACAACGAAATCCCATCTCATGAATATTAAACTTTCTCTTTGCCTTTACGTTTAACCCTCCGTTAACTATCGTTTCTAATATAAACGAGATCTATGTTTCAATGTATCTGACTGTATTACGTATCTGTCACATGATTGGAAATCAATCATTGATGGTTACGATGAAGTGATAAATAATTTAATCGAACTTGTATTTATATATACATATATATATATATCTGTGCGTGTGCGTACTTGTCACTTCAAACGATCAATCTATGTATATTTATATATATAAATGTACATGACGTATATTATATCAGTTAATAAAATATATTGATTTAATTATCGAACGAACGAAACGAAAGATATTAATTATTCTCGTAATTGAATGAAATTATTTTTAATTTCGTTTCTTTCATTCGTTCGTTTTTAATTTAGTTTCCTTATTTTTATTCTGAAAAAAGAAAGAAGGAAATAAAGAAAGAAAGAAAGAAAGAAAGAAAGAAAGAAAAAGGAAAAGGAAGAGGATACTAATACTCGGTACGAGCTCGCGCAAAATTGTCCTTGCATATAATCCAAAGATAAATTTGAAGAATTTGGAATCGCAGCATTTTCATGCAACCACGTTACTTCCATCTCTATATCTCTGGTTGATACTCTTTCTTTCTCAAATACTACTACGTGCCATTTCAAATCGTTCCAGAGGTTGCCCGAGCACTTTCCTAGATTAGAATAAACCGATACTTCAGTTTCCTTTTATTCAAGGCGCTTCAAATTTGCAAGAAGCATTCCTTTAATAACATTGAAATCTTTCTGATCTCGAATAGGGAAGTTTTCATTTTGTTTTCAAGAAAAATCTTTCCTCGTTGTCAAAGGATCTATAAACCTGTGATTAATTTTCTCTCTCTCTCTCTCTTTTACGCATACACTCTCTTTGCATTTCTCATTCCTACGAATAGATGTTACGAAATAAAAAAAAAAAAAAAAAAAAAAATATGTTACGAATACGCAAGTATTTGGCGATGCTAGTTGGCCGGGAATCAACGAAACGATATATTTAGCTTACATCTAAGAGAATTATTCGCTAAATTATTTTTGTAATCCTATTTAAAGAAACAGAGCAAAATCTGCTTTAGATTTTTAGCTTAGGTTCTCTTGAATCGAACGAACGTTTCTATTGAATTCAACACGATATATTTGCTTCTTATCGATCGCGAAATAAAGAATATTTGTAAAAAGAGAATACCGCATAAGGAAACGAGGATTCCTCCGAAAAGGTGAATCGAAGATGACGCGTGAAATGGGAAATTTGTATGCGTCAGTCGCAATATACGTTTTGTACGCGCGATCGAGATTTATGTATTACCGTATTTTAATATAAATCTATCGCGATGTGTTCTACCAGAAGCAATACGCTACGTATCGCCTATTATTTCTACGAGACTGAGACCGAACCGAACGATTTTCATATGGCTACGCGATAGAAACCATTGTAAATTCTATTGCAACTCGTTTCTATATCCTACGTTTCATATATCCGATACATAAATAAATGTAACGCGTTGCTAGGAACATATGTACGTAACTTTACAAATATTCTAACTTTACGTCTCTTTTACCGTTTCTGATAAATGAACAAACGTCGAAATACAAGAATATCTTCCATATACATATATGGATTTTTCTTTCATATACACACATATATATATCTTTTTAAAGAAATTTCTTTATAAAATTCTGAATATATAAAATTGACAAAGTTGTTATTTTGAAACATTACTAAAACGTGATTAAAACCAGGATATATCTTTTATAATTTACATTCCTCTTGCATAGAATGCATAAAATGCATAAAATAACACTGTTCAAATATTATAAACGAATATATAATATAATAAACACTAATAATATTATAAACAAAAAGAAAATAAACAAATGTTTGTTCAACGAACGTTTAATGTTCTCTCGATCTCATGATCTTTTATGTATTACATATAAATCATTAAAAAAATATCGTTTACCTTCCTCTTTTTTCTCCTTTTTTTTTTTTTTCTTTTTAATAAATGACATACCATAATGATCATCGTGAATTATAAATTTACTTCGTATGTCGATCATACACAACTGATATATAAATAAATAAATGCATTTTATTTATAAGCAAAACTGCGAGTATTGAATGGAGCGCAATGCGCAAATATATCAATCTGTTAATACCAGAGACCGAACGAATTGTTATCACGAATGATTCGCATTTAATTGTTTCTTTATTTATGCGACAATAATAATACAACACTTCCATCGGGTAGCCGTTATACGACTAATTGCAAACTCGTAATAACGATCGTTAACATACTCACAATGAAAAGAAACGAAATAGATAAATTTCATCATTTCGTTTATACGCTTCGAAAGATATTATATTAAAATAATAGCCCTTTCGAAAATATCTTTCGAATCGGAAAGATCTCATTAATTTAACTAATTAATTAATAATCATCTAACGGCGTACAAACAGTTGTACGAATCGTCCAAATATATTTTTTAACTCTTTCGCAATTAAAAAGTTTGCTTTTCTTTTTTCTTTTTTTAACTTTAAAATCGAACGTTAAAAATTCTTTTGAATCGAAGACAAATTTCGTTTCGAGGGAAAAAAAGATAAAAAAAAGAAAGGGAGGGGGGAAAAAAGTTTGTGAATAGCTCGTAAATCTTTTCCCCACGTAAAAATTTATCGCTTTCAAGTAATTTGTCTTCGCAGTCACGTTTTTGAGAAGCACGTTTTCGAAATATGTACATTCTCGCTGCTCGTTACACGTACGAGTGATGCTTGTATACAGTTTGCCACCTCGATCGCCGATACACACCTCGTCCGGAACTAAAAGCTTTTTCAAAGCGCGATAAAATAATACGCCCTTCGCCCTTCGTTAAATGGACATTGCCTTTTCACGCATCATAGGGTGAAAAGAGCAACGAATCCTTTTAAAAAGTTCAAATAATCATTTATAAAAATAGTACAAATTATAGAACTAATAAAAAAAAAAAAATTAAAATATAAACGAATGTATCGATCTGATTTTTTTGTTTCTTTTTTCTTTACAATTCATTAAAACGCATTTTACGGACCAAACTGATCGAAATATGCGTGATCATAAAACATGTATTTTTCTTTATGCAATAACTTCCGAAATCATTTTCATATTACAAATACTCTGTTTTTAACCTATATTTTATTTTTAACTTTAAAGAAAAAAACAAAATTGATATAAAAGGAATAGACATATTTTAACAATTATTATATTTTAACAATAATATATATTGTGAATCTCAACGTATTAAAAAGAGGCGCTTAATAAATTTAAAAAAAAAAATAAAAATCCTTTTAAATCTTGCATGATTAAAAAAAAAACATATATTAAAAAAAAAAAAAAAAAGAGATAATAAATACCCCGAAATAAGAGATAATGTTTTACGAAATTACAAACATGACAATCGTAAATTGTATCGAGTAGTGTTATATATTACTATTTCTCAATAGATTTTTTGCTTTATAATATTACTGCGAATTAAATGTTTACAATATGAATGCGATATTAAAGAATCTGTTAAACCGAAGTCACTGTATATTACTTTAATTTATTTTAATGTAATTATTATTATAACATTCTTGAAAACTCGTAAGGAGCGATTAAACGAGAAAGTTTTGAATATTCATTACTACTTTTCACGATTTGCAAAGCTAAAAATATCGCAACGATCATTTTAAAAATTTAACAAAGCCTTTAATTCGAATTGAGAAACGCACCTACTAACTAATTTTAAGATTAGAAGATAAGCAGAGAGAGAGAGAGAGAGAGAGAGAGAGAGAGAGAGAGAGAGAGAGAGAGAGAGAGAGAGAGAGAGAGAGAGAGAGAGAGAGAGAGATGCTATGAGAAATTAATAATCTTAAGGAGAAGCCATCAAAAGCATACTAATTTCTCGGATCGTCAATTTTACGATATATCACATGCATCATCGACAGAGTAAGTACATTGATTCAACAATAAGTTGAATGCCAACTTAACTAGTTCTTACATATGTACGAACATTCTTGACTACCCTTCTTGGTTAACTAACTAGTTCTATAGTACGGCTAACTCGCACATGTTTCTCTATTATACTATATATATATCTTTGCTATATCTTTGTTTTATATACCTACACACACACACACACACACATATATATACATATATATTTTATATATATTTTATACATATATATATATATATAATATATATGTATTATTTGAGCGAAGAAGGTAGAGAAGACGTTGAGCTCGGTCCGGAACGCGACGAAACCCGCGTTACGAAACTTTCCACGAATTACGTTCAACGTCCGCGTTCCTCTCGTAATTCCTGGACGAAGGGTTCGCCCGAGGATTCAACCTACCGAGTGCTTCTGATAAATTCATGGAACACGAAGAACAAGCTCTACCGAGTACAACATGGTATCGTAATGCTGAATCTTCTACGAATTCGATCAAATAATTTAGACTGTATTATTCAAATAATTATCCTTGACGATTCGTATGATAAACGCGACAGAAAAAAAAAAAGAAAGAAAGAAAAAAGAAACAAAATAATCGATCGAAACTATGTAACTTTTACTATAACTTTATCAATAATTTAACAAACTTTCAAAGAAATAATAAAAAGATAATCTTTAATATCCAAACATCGATATTCGTTGAATTATTATCGAAGAAAATTCGATCGTATAAAAGATATTTAAAAGAAGGGATGATTAAATGTTAAAATATAAAATAGAATATTAAATAAAATAAATAAATACGCGAAAAGATTTTCTCGATATTATTACTCTTTCATAATCGTGATACGGTAAACTAAGATTTACCTCCAATTTATCGTCACAGATTTCTACCTAACTCCTATGAACGTTAACTTCACATCCAATCTGTAGTTATATATATATATATATATATATATATATATATATATATATATGTATGTATGTATGTATGCATATAAGCGTACCTGGAAACGTGACTGACACACTTTGTTGTTGCTCACTCAACTTTCACTTTCGATATCAATTCTTTCACGTCTTTCTTCCTCTACTTTTCAACGCCGTACTATTTTTACAGGCGAGTACGCTCCCACGAACGCGACACGCTTTTGTGCATTTCACTATTTCATTCTTTTTCTTTTTCTTTTTTTTTCCCCCCTTTTTTCATTGTTTATTTGTTTTTTCTTTCTTCCTTTCTTTCTCTCTTTTTATTTTTCCTTTTTTCTTTATGCAACGACTTCTCCTTCTCTAAATGTTCACTCACGTGTAACGAAAAAGAATCTTCGTCGTCATCGTTCTCGATAATCTCGTAACATTTTCTTGTTGCACGTTTTTGTAATCGATATAGAAAAAAAAAAAAAAAAAGAAAATTAAGAAGAAAAAGGGAAGGAAGAAAGTAAGAAATAGAACGAATAATTAACAAATTATGACGTAACTCGTCCTATCGTAAAAAATGTAAGTATTCATCGACCGAGAAATACCAAGCATAGATAATCGAGCTTTTAACCGTTAACGCTCGTGCGCCACTAAAATTATGTCGAGCGTCACTCGAATGACATCATCCAAGTACATGCAAATTACACGATTAACGCTGCCCAACTATCCAATGGACCGGCCTCATTTGAACGTACCACGTTTAAACGGGACAGCCACGATTCCAAGAATTTACGCAGTATTTACGATTACCGCACGCTATCCAATTGTACTCATATTTATCGTTGATAGGGAAATTCGTTTCTACGATAATTCCTACGACGATTTCTCAACGAGTAAATCGAAAGTTTCTTGAATGAAAACACGAACGAACGAACGAACGAACGAACGAACGAACGAACGAACGATTCCAAATCAAATTTAAATAATACTTGTTATTATCGTAAATTAATTTTTAAATCGAAATTTATCGTACACAAAAAAAATATATATATATGTATGTATGGTTTATTTTGAAAGTGGTGCAAGTATATTTTATTTAAAAGTGAGATATCACGTAATTTGTGATTGATTCAGTGTAAACTTTTTATTTATAACTAGTCAATATTTAATATCTTAAAAAATGCCGATTCTAATTTTGTTCCATTTAAAATTGACCAATGAAAGAAATTTCGTCGAAAGTTCTCGCGAAACAACAAAAAATGAATTTGCATCGCTTTCAAAATAAACGGTTCTATGTAATATATACATTTCAAACCATGAACGTATTAAATATTATAAACGTAATATACGTATATACATTTTAAAGCATATTAAAAAATGTGCGTGTCAAATTTTCTTCCTTGCAAAAAAAAGAAACTTTTGTAAACACGAGGATAACCGACGTCGACTCAACTAAAAGAAAAAAAAAAGAAAAGAAAAGAAAAGAAAAGAAAAGAAAAAAGAAAACAAAGACGAAAAAAAAAGGAAGATAGAAAAAATAAAGGAAATGTAATTAAGTCGTGAGAAATCCTCCGTGATATGCCCCACTAAAAATCGATGAGAAAACAATTCGAAGATGAGATAACATCGTTTAATCATTGGATAGGACATCCGTAAGAACGGATAAAAAGAAAAAGAAAAAGAAAAAGAGAACGAGAAAAGAGAAAAGAGAAAAGAAAAAACAGAAAAGGTAAAAGAGAACTGTTTGTAGACGGAAACGGAGAAGGAAGTAAAGTAAGTTCGATGCTAAATCGCATCGAGGGGTAGGTAAAAAGAACGTAGGAGGTAGGTAAAAACAAAAAAATAAAATAAAATCAAAAAGATTAAAAAAGAAAAAAAGAAAGAAAGAAAGAAAGAAAGAAAGAAAGAAAGAAAGAAAGAAAGAAAAAGAAAGGTAGGAAAGTTTGGAAAGAAGAGAAGGATAGTGAGAAAAAGGGGTTATACGAAAGGAGGCCGCGAGACGAAAATTGTTCTTCGCGAAAGGATTCGAAAAGGAGAGGAAAAGTTTCTCTTAGAAATCGATCGGTAGGAATTCACACTGACGAAGGGTTTTGACCAAGAAGGCGATATCGTACGCGTTTCGTTACATGGTGTGAATAAAAGGATAAGAACGAGAAAGAATGAGAAGGAATGAGAAAAGAAAGAGAGAGAGAGAGAGAGAGAGAGAGAGAAAAGGAGAGAGGAACGAAAGGAAGAGAAAAAAGAAAAGGAATAAAAAAAAGAAAAGGGAAAGAGAAACTAAGAAATCGTTTCTGACTTACACCAACATCGAGTCCGCCCTCCGTCATGGTCGTTGGTCCTCCGTCTCTGCACGGCTCTCCACACTTTCGGAAATAAAATCCTCGATTTCTCTCTTCTCTCCTCTCCAACGTAGTGTTCCTCTTTCTCTCCAATCACCACTTTTCGAGCTCACTCTTTTCGTTTTGTTTCTTTCTCTTTCTCTTTCTCTTTCTCTTTCTCTTTCTCTTTCTCTTCGTCTGTCTCTCTCTGTCTTTCTGTCTTTCTGTCTCTGTCTCACTCGAACACTTTCCACTTCTACCGCGTTTTCCTCCACGTTTTTCTCTTCCCTATCTCGGCCCGTCTCTCTCGCACTCTCTATCTCTGCATTATCCGCTTCTATCCGTCTATCCTTTTTCGTCGTACGGCCTGCTTCGGTTCAACGAATCGAATCCATTAATCACCCTTCTTCCCACGTTTGGTATGGCGAAAGCTGTATTTAATTTTTCACGCGATGCCGCTTTATATTTTAAATGGAAATCGAACGTGCGCAACGCGCTGAAATATGTGTTAGTTAGAAGGAAAGAAAGAAAGGGAGAGACAGAGACAGAGAGAGAGAGAAAGAAAGAGAGAGAGAGAGAGAGAGAGAGAGAGAGAGAGAAGAGGGAATAAAAGATAAAGAAAAAAGATTTCTGCACCTATGAACGCGTTATGCGACGAGAAGAGCTGAAGGGAAAAATATCAGCAACTCTGCAAGCACGTCACTCTTTGGTTCACGCTTTTGACCTGACTTTGACGAAGATGTATCTGGGCTACCCTCACTCCTCATTCACTTCCTATCTCTCTCTTTCTCTCTCTCTCTCTCTCTCTCTCTCTCTCTCTCTCTCTTTCTCTCTCTCCTGTTGATGGAACACTTGATACCCGTAAAAAATACTTTACACTCTTATACTCTTCGAATTTAGCTCTATTTTTAGCTCCCACACTAACTCTTCTTCTTTTTTTTTTCTTTTCTTTTTTTTTTTTTAATGATCTTCACAAGTATCTTACGTATATAAGTATGTATATGTAATTATCATAGTAAAAATCAAAAAAGAAAAGATACTCGATCGCATAAGTTTTAACGTTTATGTTTCGTGTTCGTTTGAAATTTTATAAAAGTCACGACACGTTTCTTAGATATACAGATACGTTCTATCCAGATACGTACGTGCGTATGTAAAATTTGGTTTGTTAAGTAATAACAACGATTTAAATGAATCTGATATTAAATATATTCCATAGATGGATATAAACTGGATATGGAATTTTTATTGAAAGCTTTATAACATTGCAAACATTTTTAAATAATATATATTTTAAATGATATACACCTATATTTATAATTTTATATATAAAACATATATATATATATATAGCGACAATTGTGTTATTGCTAAAAAAGAAAAAGAAAAAGAGAAAAAAAAAAAAGGGAAAAAAGAAAAACAAGATGTTTTGATCGAACGATTGGTTCTCTTCGTTTCCACTCGAAATATTTAATAGAACGAGCAAATCGTGTTTTATCGAAAATGTCTCTCAATTACGTCCTTCTCATTTTGTTACATTAATGTTCGTACATACACACACACACACACACATACATAATTCATTAAACCCATATGAAGAAAAAAAAATAAAAAATAAAAGAAAAGAAAAGAAAATAAAAAGAAGAGAAATAAAAAAATAAAAAGATACCTATACGAGATCAAATGCACTAGCTCGAAATTACCTTTGTCGTTTCCTTTTCCCTAGTGTAATACGATAATTCGAGATCAGAAGATTTTCCAAAGGATTTGGAACGTCGGCTGCGCATAGAAGGTGGGTATGATGGGGAAGAGCAAGGGGTAGAGGGGGGAGGGGGGTGAGGATCTTTGCATATTCACAAGTCGGATTAAATGCCGCCTTCCGTGCTTCGAAAGCTTGTCGAAAATTCGTCGGAAGGAAAATCTTTCGAGGAAAAGCATGCCGGAAGAGTAAAGATATATCCTTCCCTCACCCCATGTACGTACATACATGCATGCATACATGCATGCATACATGCATACATACATATGTATATATACATCTATAATACATGGCGAGTATCGTCGACTTATGATGCTTCCAAGGAAATTTCAAGTTTTCACGTTTGAACGATAAAAAAAAAATTCGCACTCGTTCGATATTATTTGTTAATTGATTCGCCATTATTAAAAACGATTTATCATCCCGAGAGAAACGTAAGGACAACCGTCATCACGACGGTTTTCTCGACGGAAATTAATTCGAATCGAGCTATGAAATACGAATAAATCGTTCAAAATTCTATGCCAATCTTGTGTCTGTCTTTCGTTCTCTTTTTCTCTTTCCCTTTCTATACGATATTTCTCTTTCTCTTTCTCTCTGTATCATTCTCTCTCTCTCTCTCTCTCTCGCTCTCACACACTCTCACTCTTCTCACTTCCACGATCCCATCTATTCGTTGTCTATCTCTATCTCGCTCTACTCTCTAACTTGTATTCGATCACACGAAATTTGTACTAAAAGTGCGCGATGACAATTACACGTCGCTCAAATCTCTCTCTCTCTCTCTCTCTCTCTCTCTCTCTCTCTCTCTCTCTCTCTTTCTGTTTCTGTCTCTGTCTCTCTTTCGGTGATAGCGCAAAGAGAAAGAGACAGATCTAGTGATTTATTCCGCCTCATATACGATTAATCGATACGACAGGGATGCTCGTTACTCATGATTCCACGAAGGGTAGAAAAAAGAAAAGAGAGAGAGAGGGAGAGAGAAAAAAAGAAAAAAAAGAAGAAGAAGAAAGTTCCATATAAAAAGAGGCTTACGGGGACGTTCAGAAATCTCAGCGAGTGACGGGAGATATATTTTTTTTTCCTTTTCCTTTTCCTTTCCTTTTCTTCACTCTCTACTTAAGATAAAAAGAAAGACATGAAAAGAAGCATTCGGTCGATCTAATCGCGTCTCATGTAACTCACGCGAAAAATAATGAAAGGAACGAAAAGGACGGAACACGAAATGATGAAGAATCATAAAACTTGACGTTTTATTATACTCGCTCGATCAAATACCAGACATTTGATCAAATAACTGCCGAGGTGAATATCTACTATGTATATATGTACATACGTATACTTCGTTAGTAGAACGAAGAAAAAAAAAAAAAAAAGAAAACAGAGTTATGATAAAGAAGTCATGAGGAAGAAAAAAAAAGAAAAAATAAATAACAATAATAATAATAATAATAATAATAATAATAATAATAATAATAATGATAACGATAATGATAATGATAATGATAATGATAATGATAATGATAATGATAATGATAATGATAATAAAAGAAAAGAAATCAAAAACGACGTGTACAGTCAACGACTTCTTTTGCCGAATAAATCGTTTCTTCCTGTTAATGAAGACAAATTTTTTTAGTTGGCCATGCTAGCAAATATTTTACTTTTAGAAACGAATTGACACAAACGACCGTTTGCACCGCCAATTACGAATCGAGGTAATTAAGCGCGAGCCTCTTACTACGGACAGAGTAAACCTCTCGTAAGTACTATAAAAAAGTAAGATAAGTACACACACACATATACCCGTACATTCTGAAAGAAATTTTAATTCTCTTTTTCTTCTTCTTTTTCTTCTTCTTCTTCTTCTTCTTCTTCTTCTTCTTCTTCTTTCTTTCTTCGTCGCAAATTAATACGATGTTACAATAAAATGGACGATTTAATCCATTTTGTCGAAGTAAACGAACGAAAAAAGGTAAATGCTATTGAAAATGTGTAAATAATACGATAATTATACGTTCTTAAAAACAAAATACATATATATATATATAAGTAACACGATACATTGATAATGGCTAAGAAGAATAAAAAGAAAAAGATGAAGTCTGCATTATTACGTTTTGTTTTCGAAGGGAAACGAGTAGTACTGTTATTATCTTTTTTCTTTTTTTCTCTTTCTGTTTCTCTCTCTCTCTCTCTCTCTCTCTCTTTATTATCTCTTCTCAACATTATCATGTTTTAATGATATCCGTATAACAAGAAGTTTGCTTAACAACTCGTCATCTTAAAATCAATAATGTCTCCATCTTGAAAAATCGTCTCTTGTTCGTTCAAAGTCTTTAATCGATCAAATAATTCAATTCGCTATCGCAGATTTCGATGAAAAAATGTTTCAAATAAAATCATTAAGAAGCATTGAAAATCTTTTCGCATAATTTCCTCTCACTCCCTCATTCCACCCTCAGCCAGTATCATTTCTATTATTAAAACATATTCTCTCATCCTTCACTACTCATTCAAGAAACAATTTATCCTTTGAAACGATTCCAAGCGTCCGCGCGTTTCATCGTTCGTCCTTCGTAAATTTATTTTTATCATTAAAATCTGTCATAGCATTTTTTAAATTCCTCTAAATCTTTAAACTTTTCGTCCTTTCTAACGCAAGCTTCCAAGAGTATTCACGAATTCAAGGATTAAATTTTCGTATAGAATCTCGTGTAACTATTATACTTGAAATCAGTCGAATTCCGATAGAAACAGAAATAGCTTAACAGAATTGTTTTACATCAAACGAAATCTATCCCTTTGTTGTCAAAACCTAAAAGCAATTTACAAATTTGCAAGAAACGAAATATAAAGGGATAACGGAGAAAATAAATGAAAAGAGTAACACAAAGAGAAAAATGAATGGAAGGGGAGAGAATGAGGGGAGAAAGGGGTACAGAAAGAGAGAGAGAGAGAGAGAGAATGGGAGAGGGAGAAAAAAAGAAAAGAAAGAAAAAGAAAGATGGAAGAAAACGGCAAAGCATCGCTGCTCTTTATTCACGACGCTTTTCACCATTGGCTTGTTTTTCTTCCACAATGCAATATTTTATTCGCGATTTTCTTTCGTTCCTCATAATCTAAAAGTTAAAGCTTCCATATCTTTCAGATAGCAGACAGACTTGATACGTTCAAGAGACGACATACTTGACTCTATTTTTCCTCTATGTTTTTTTTTTCTTTTTTTTTTATTTTTTTGTTTTGCTACAACGACAACAGATTAGTCACAGAGAGAGAAGGAAATACAGACAGACAGACAGACAGACAGACAGACAGAGAGAGAGAGGTTCCGATCAGTTCAACATGATTTATGACATGGATGACTAACCCTTGTTCTACTTCCTCTGCTTCTCTACCTCTCTCTCTCTCTCTCTCTCTCTCTCTCTCTCTCTCTCTCTCTCTCTCTCTCTCTCTCTCTCTCTCTCTCTCTCTCTCTCTCTCTTTTTTCTTTCTTTCTCTCTTTTATTCTTTTTCTATTCAGTTGAAAATGGGAATCGATAAACGGATGACATCATTGCTTAGAAACGACACTGACAATTGGAGAAAAGAAAAAGAAGAGAACTGACATTCGATGTTACCGCCATGGATCGAAGTGACCAACGGGTCAAAGGTCGTACCGTCGATACAACGAGATGTCGGGATTCACCTGTTGCAATGTTACTTCTATAAGATAAGAACGATATAATAATCGATGTGAGATTTATGTAAAATATATTTACGTAAATCGGTTAATTTAGTTATTTGATTATTTCAAAAGAGGAAAGAAGAAAAAATATTGAGAAAAAGAATTTAGGATAATATTGAAACGATTTGTTCAAACAAAAAATCAAATCTGAATAATAAAATTTGTATATATAAATAACATAAATTTTGAATTGGAATAATAAAAAAAAAATTAATATTTAATAGATCGTCGGATTCTTTACTACTACTACTGCTAATTAACTTCATAATCCTATTACAGTAACATCTTTATAATTCGCGATAAGATAAGAACTTGTTGTTAAATATTTATGAACAAGTCTATAGTTATCGGTTACTTAAGTCAAAGTATACTTTCGTAAAAAGCGATAAAATTAGCGATCTCTAAGAATCGGTATACAAAAACTTTCGTGTGTAAAGAATACGCACGAAGCTCGTTTCAACTTACGTTATCATCCTAAACGATGATAAACTAATCAAAGTAAAAAAAAAAAAAAAAAAAAAAAAAGAAAAAAACAAGAAGAAAAATCTGACTACAAATTAAACATTACGAAGGCGTCACCTTGAAAGAAAGAGTAAGAAAACAAATTAGTAAAATTACTCGCATGTTCGAAGAAAAAAATAAATAAATAAATAAATAAAGTGAGACTGATAACAATACTACGATAAAGAATCAAAGTTTCTACGAGTATGTGGTCGTAATCGATAAATAAATATAATAATAATATGATCGATAAGAAAAATATATTTAAATGGGAATAAATTAAACATTCGTATTATTATCCTAATCGCATCATTCTTTTTTATTTATAAGAACGAGCAGTGATAATAAAAGGCAATATGTAAGATTATGCACGCACGTATGGCTATTTCTATCTTTGCTTGCTAGGTACTTACGTACGTACGTCGTAAATATATATATACACATACACATATATATATATATATATACACACACACATACATATACATCTATATATGTAGAAACATGTAAATGACTCGAATAGAAATTGCAGAAGCAGCGTGCTCTCGAATTCGATACGTTTAGTCTTTCGAGCGTGTGAGTTGGCACCGGCTTGTTCTCTACACACACACACATACATATACACACATACATACACACATATACATACACATATATACATACGTACATACAAATACACACACAATTTCATCATCGATCGTAACAGTGAGGACACGACGACGGTCGAAACTCCTTTCCCACAAGAACAACCTTTATATAGACACATATATGTACATGTGTGTGACGCAAGCGCATATTTACGATATACATATTCCATATACCCGGATGAACGTAACGACAAAATTTACTCGGCCACCAATCAACGTTAATACATGGTAAAGGTTGGCGCCGCGATTCAGCAGAAGAATTTTGTTACCATGACAATCGATGCCAAATCGTCCTCTGGGGATTTCATTTGTGGAAATTTCACAAAATTGGATATTACCAGGTGACATTACCTATGCTACTCTCTTTTCCCCTCTTCAATACTGCTTTCTCGTTTCTGAATAAACCTATACGAGACAGCACGTACATACTTTTCGATTTACGGATTGGGAAAAGTTAATTTGCACGTTTATAGGGGAAAAAAATGGAAAAAAGGAAAGAAAAGAAAAGAAAAGAAAATCTTTCTCCTTTTTCTATACCAATCGATATTGATTTCCTTTACATCGGCAAATATATAACGATAGATTCCGTAAGATTAATACGAACGAGTCTAATTTCACGACGATAATAGAACAAAAAAAAAAAAAAGAAAGGAATAAGAGAAATAAAACTGTCTTAAATTACGTAAAAAGGTACTTGATGATATTCCATGTCGATTTAATGAAATAGTTGTAATCATTAAGCCCACGGTTTGAAAAAAAATATGAGGATAATATGAAATAAAAAAAAAAAAAAAAAGAAAATTATTATTTTTTTTATTATATTAATATTATCATTATTATTTATTATTAATGCTTTTATATAATGGTAATTATTATTGTAATAATGTTAACATTTTAATTGTAATGTAATTATTATTATAATATAATAATAATAGCAACAATATTAATAATTATAATTATAATTATCATTATTATTATATATTACTTTATTAATTATATATTTATAATAATAATTATTATAATATAATAATTGTTGTTGTTATTATTATGACAAGTTATTATTATACGAAGGTAAAAGTCATTCGTACTATCATAAATCTTAATCATCGTATCTATCTAGATAGAACTGCGATCTATATAAAGACAACGTTTAATCTTAACAATAGATAAAGTACTTGAGACCGACATAGAGAGAATAGAATTAAGTGGCACAGATTTACATTGAGCTTAGAATCGAGCTCGATTGTCGATGAAAGATAATAAGGTCAAATGTTGCACGTAATCGTGTGGGAGAGAGAAAAAGAAAGAGATACAAACGACTGAGGAGATAAAAAGAATGATCTTTCAATCAATGCTAAACGTCAAAGCAACCGAACGAGACAAAACTTTTGAACACAGCTCGACTCTCTGATTAAATTTATTCTTCGATCACAACTACTGTAACAGTTGCTCGAAAAAGGAAACGAAATTGTAAGTTTGAAAGTCGTAAGCAAAACTCGGTAATCGTATTAATATAATAAATGATTAAATCGAATCGTTCTCCGGAGAACTAACAGCAAGTTAAATGAATTTACGTCAAAAGAAAAGCGTTAACTTGGCTAATGTCGCAAAAAGATACTACTGTTTTACTTTTTAACAAGCTATTCAAATTTATATCTCTACTACCAACTTCGTATTTCTAATTCCTATTGCTACTGCTATTAATACTACTACAAAGATGAAGAAGAAGAAGAAGAAGAAGAAGAAGAAGAAGAAAAGAATAAATAGAAAGATAAAATAATATTACATATTACAATTATGTAATTATATAATTTAATTGTATTACAATCATATAATTTTAAGATCGATATTTTAAGAAGATATTTTATATAAAAATAAAATTAAAAATAAATATAAAAAAATATTTCACATTCAATTATTTTATATAATTAAATAATTATTATTAATTAAATAAAATAATTAACAACCAATAAATTAATATTATTAATCTAAATAACTACCTTTATTATAAATAAATGTTAATTATACTATGATTAATAATTTTTATTATTAATGAAATTAATATAATAATATAAATTTTATAATTTAATAATATTTTTTTTTTCCTCCAAATTTATAAATTTCATATATATATATCAATTTTTATCTATATTATAATCTGTTGGAAAATGTTAAAATATGTTGTTTTTTGTATTAATATAAATCATATACATTTATATAAATATATATATATATACATTTTTTCTTTTTCTTATGTAAATAAATATTAACTGTCTTTCTTAAATTATTATAATTGTAAGTACCAAAGAAATAAACGTTTTGAAATTGAATTAAAGCCCTTTACTATCGTAACCCACGTCGCGGTATTCGAGCGGACATTTCTCCAAAAAGAAAAAATAAAAAAAAAAATAAAAAGGAGAGGAAGAAAAAGGAAGAAAAAGAAAAAAGAAAGAGAAGAAGGATAGAAGAATAAGTGCATTTATCACCTTCTTGCTGTCTAGTCTAACCTCCTAACCATTCTTTCTCGCAATTCCTACACTATAAATCCTTCCACAAAGTTCTCCTGCTAGCCATTCTCATGCAGATATTACAGGGTTACATTTTATTAATAGGGATAATATTAGCGGATGTCTCATTATGCGTAACGTTACTTTCCTCATCCTCGACCTCGACCTCCCTCTTTTCTCCTAAACCTCTGTCTCTTTTCTCTCTTTCTTTTTCTCTCTTACACACACACACACACACACACACACACACACACACACACACACATGTACGCAAAATCCTTTATAACACTCTCTTCTTACCTCTCAGCCTTCGTCTAACAAACAACAATAAAAACTTCGTGAGATCAAAAAAGTTAGATTTTATATACTCGAGATATTAATTACGAATATTATTAAAAAATTATTAAAAAAGAAAAGAATTGCTTATTCTAATCATAAAAGATTCTAAACGTTCTTATAAATTCCTATAATAATCGTTCTATAATTCCTTAAATAATTGTTTTCGCAATTTATATCACTAATATGATATTATTATATCTCTTCAATTAAGTAAACAATCTTATTAAATTCCAAACTCTATACATATATATATATATATATATATATATATATATATATGTATATATATACCAAAGAGTTAACTTGTAAATCGGATTACCTACTCGAAGGATCAAGATGAAGGCCAAAGATCAAGGAACAAAGGAGTACCGTAATGTCGACCGATCTCTGTGAAAGTTCACCACTTACTGACTACTCGAAGGCTAGGTTAAATCCGTGTTACGTCGAACATTATACAAAAAAAAAAGAAAGAGAGAGAGAGAGAGAGAAGAAAGAAGGAAAAATAGAACAAAAAAGTGAGAGAGAAAAACGAGCTCAAGATTAGAAACGAATAAACAATCAACGCAATGTCGAAATCATGTGTTTATCTTTCACATATGTATACATGTATGTATGTATTTCTTGTTTCGACAAAGAACGTCGAACGAACGCCGGTAAAATATCGATTTTACATATATGATGTAAAAGAACGATTTGTTTATTTTGATTTTTCTTTTTTTCTGATCCTTTTTTTTTTCCCCTTCAAAACACTAAGTAAATTTACTACGTCATTTCGTACATCAACATACCAGAATTACGTTGTAGGAAAAAGAAAGGAAAGAACTACCTATACCGATGGAAAAGAATGTTACGTGAAAAAATTGTATGTAATCAAAATCATATTTATCTACGTATAATACATAAACTTACGTATGTTCACAACAAATATTAATATAGATCCTATAATTTGTAAGAAGAATTACATCATAAATTAATTTACTGAGGAAAGAATAAATAACACTACTATTAATTATTTATATTTTTCTTTCAAGATAATCATTTACCGATGTATGCGTGCATATGCGTGCGTACGTGTATGTACGATGTATATATATACTCATTGTATTTACATACATAATAATAATTCGGATAACAACGAGTTTCACGATATGATAATCTTTCAGTAAGTGCTCAATAACGAATGTATATAATACATGTTCACGTAAATATATGTATGTATACACACACACACACACATACACACACTCTTTCTCTCTCTATCTATCTATTTATCTACCTCTGTCTGTCTTTCTCTCTCTCGATGAACATTCATCATGGTGGAAAGTTTGAGTTCTCTCGGTTACCACAATGGTGGTTATGCTCTGTCCCTTTTCATTTTCTTTCTCTCTCTTTTATACACACACCACACTACTTTCGTACACACGCACGAACACATATTTGACCGTAATTCTCTCTCTCTCTCTCTCTCTCTCTCTCTCTCTCTCTCTCTCTCTTGCTCGTTGAAAAATACCTTTGTGGAGCAAGATCGTATTGGTAAAAACTGGTTGACCTTACCTTCGAAACGGGACGTCCTTTAATAAGAAGCACGATTATTTAAATCCGAATAACCGTGAGCGAAGAGGAACGAAGGAAAACTAAGAGAAAGGAAGACGAATGTCAGACTGGAGGAGAGTGAAGAAATGAGTTTGCAATTCGTTTAATTTTCCGGAATAATTAACTCCCAATTATGTCGTAAATTTGTATCTTCCTTGATTCAACCAAAATCTTATTTCTAAGCAACCGACCTTATTAAGCATAAGGATAATTATTAATAATTAACCAATCAACAAACTAATTATTTTCTTTGTACATATATATATGTATGTATGTATGTATGTATGTATGTATGTGTGTGTGTGTGTGTGTGTGTAATAGATTGGCTAATAAGTAATTAAAATTTGTTATATTTTTATATTTATTTGTATGAAAATTATATTGTATTAATAGATGATAAAATTTTCAATAAAATTGATTATTTTGAAATAATTAAATATTAATGCTAACTTAGCAATACTACGGTTAATTACTACTGTAATAATATGACAGTTAATGAGTAATTGAAATTTTTAATATTGTTTTATTCGAAAAAAGAAAAATCACATTTTAATAATAATAATAATAATAATAATAAGAAGAAGAAGAAGAAGAAGAAGAAGAAGAAGAAGAAGAACAATAATATAATAAAAATTAAAATAAATTCAATGTTAAAACAATGCAAATTTCATTGAACTGTTTCAATATTATACTACTATATTATACTATTGTATATAAAAACTGTGTTATATATTATGTTGTATATATTATATTGTATATATAAATATACTAAAACTTCAGACAGTACTTGTCAGTGAAGTATCTTATTTATTTTTATGTTGCTGAAGAAAAGGGAATCGGTTCGTTCTTTCTGTACATTTAGCACGGATTGCAGTAGGTTTATAAACATATTTCGTAAGGAAATCTTTGCTTTCCTGGATGTATCACCATTGCCATTTCTCAGCCAAGGATCGTAAACTTTTCTATGGCGCAATCTCACGGATAACGTAGAGACGAATTTAACGGCATATAACAAAAGCATCGCCGTGGGAATTAAATCGCAAAGTATCAACGCGAGCACACTACCTCGCGAGAAGCTTTAATACGATTTTAAGCATAAGCGGACTTAAATTTTACGTCGAATTCTGCCGAACGTCCTTTCGTAAAGGATTTCGTTAAATCTACTTCACGTTTTCTCCTTACTCTTTCGAAAAGTTTCAAGCAAACTCTTTTCGTTTCATCTTAAACGAAATAAGATCTTGAAAAGTTAAGATAATTAAAAAAAAAAAAAAAGAAAAGAAAAAAGAAAAAATCTATTATATCTTTACACTTTTAATTTATTTTTCTTTTTGCCTTTTCTTTGATACTCGATCGTTCAAGTTAATCAAAAATTACGAAAGATATTACACACGACCAAGAGTAAACTTTTTAAAAATATCTATCTAGCTATTTATTTTTTCATCGCACAATACGGTTAATAATGAAATAATAAATAAAAAAGTAAAAAATCGTAATCGTTGTTATTCCAAAATATTAAATCGAAATACGAAAAAAAATAAAAAGAAAAAAGATAATTATTGTCAATGATTTTCGTCGTAATAAACAACGAACGAGAAGAATCATAATACGAATGCAAATCGTTCGATTTGCCATGCGAAAATATGCAATAAAATTAGAGATAGATGTGCGGTTAACGGATCATGTTATACGCTATTAAAATTTTAGAAATTATTTCGAACTGTAATAAACACATCGTTGCCTTGCCAATAAAGAAAAATTAATAAAATGTAATGAATAGAAATTTTGTTATGATAATCAATGTAACGTTTGAAAATATGTCATCGATATAAACCAAAATATCGATACTGAAGAAGAGCATGCGCGAAATAAAGTAAAGAATGAAAAAGGGGAGCAAGACAACGTGAGAAAGAATGTGGAATGAGAGAATTGAAGAATTTCCTTATAAGAAGACAGACTTCTCCTCGGTTTTGTATAAAGTGCTGCAATGTGCAAACTTTTGGCATGCTTGATAAAATGGGGATAGAGTAGACGGCGTTATATGGAGAGAGAGAGAGAGAGAGAAAAAAAAAAAGAAAATATAAAATAAATTAATAAAATAAAATAAAATAAAATAAGAATAAAGAATTAAAAAATATATAAAGGAACGAAATTACAAGGTTGTCGTGTAAATTTGCAAAAACTGTGTAATTTTGCAAAAAATAAACATTTCATTAAATTATTCATCGAAATTAATTTACATACTCCTTCCGAACAGTTTGCCAAACTTCTCATTAATATGTGTATATTTATGTATGTAATTTATTTTATACATTAATGATTAATTCATAAGTAGGGCTAATTTATCGATCATTCTTCTTTCTATATAGATTTTTAGAACGAAAATAAATTTTATTTCAAGTTAATTTTTTCTTTTATATACATACATACATACATACATACATACATACATATATATGAAACGAAAAGGAGGACATAAGAGAGAAACGAGGATCCTTCGTATCTCAAAAGAAAGTCAACGAAGTAATCGTAAAAGAAACGAAAAGGATCTCTTTAGGTCAAGGCACGCATTCGAGTGACTAAGCGAGGTCCGCGTCGTAAGCTAAGAAGAATTCGATTTCTCGAGACACACGTAATTATTTCGTAGCACGTGCGATCGAATACGTGACCGTCGATCGATTATCCGTGCCGCGGTTGAGTGAATTTTGTGAAAAGAAAAATAGCTCCCTTCGAAAATCAGTTCCATGCGAGGCAACTCGACAAAATATCTCGAGAACCAAGAGGACTCTTTATACTCCTCGAATCGATATTCGATCGAGAGTCGAACGAACAAAAAAAAAATGAAACAAAAAAAAGATAGAACAAGAGAGAGGAAGAGAGAGAGAGAGAGAGAGAGAGAGAGAGAGAGAGAGAGAGAAATTTTACAAACACATGTGTATTTTCTGCCTTGATATTCCATAACTTTGTTTTTTCAATTATAACCGTGCATAAACGAGCAAGGACATTATTACAGCACAACTCTAATCGATCTATTTCGAAAAACATTATCGAATTCTTCGACGTATCGTGCAAAATTTCATTTCCGTGGATTCCATGCATCAACCACTTATCATTAATCTCGAACGATTTTCCATCGTAACTCGCTAACACGGAATCTATCTTCGTACGTATATATTTTCCAATGTGCCATCACTGGAATTCTAATTCCCGTCTAAGTCGCGATCGAGTTTAAAGCACTTTACATAGGAACTTTGTTTCATAATCAAGTTAAGACTGCCGAGTTACATCGAGAAAGTCCAAAGAAAATTTGTAAATAAATCGTCGAGAATTTGAGGGAAAAAAGAATTGAAAAAAATAGAAAAGAAAATCAACGTCTCATTTGACATTATTAACTCTTTTTTAATTAGTACGACATTTCGTTCGTAAACTTTCCGATCCGTCTCGTCTTTTTTCTATTTTTATCGTAGAAACGCGATGACGTCTATGTTACGTTGTTAATATATTTTATAAATGTCTACTTTCGTATAGAGAGAAAAAAAAAGAAAAAAGGAAAAAAAAAAGAGACTATTAAATATGATATTGAGAATAACAATATGATATTTAACCTGACAAATATAATTAAATCGAATAACAACACGGTCAGAATTTTTTCTGTATCAACACACACACACACACACACACACACCTCTTTCTCGTTGTCAATTTTCTTCGACGAAAGCGCGGGAGCACGTTCACCAATGACAAAGAAGCCAATCAAGAGAGACGATGCCGTAACGCATCGGCTAAATCAAAATTCACCGCGCACACTTAACAAAAGCAAACAAAGTGATACTCAAAGTTTACATTCGATGCATTAGTCGATCAAAGTTTTCCCCTTCGGTCAAAATTTGTCGTCGGTTCAATTTTAACGAACCGTATTTCCTTGAAAGCTGATTGACTTTATTATAAATCGCATGTAAAAAGAAAAAAAGAAAAAGAAAAAGAAAAAAAACATTTTGCAATATATCATTTTCTTGCTGTGTATATAATTAAGCGATAACAATTACGTACGGTAACTGCGAAGGATCTAACTTTCATTTCCATCGAACATACTTTCATTCTAACGAAAACGAAAGTAAAGATCCATTCATCTACTTCTTCCTAACGCTCACTTTTATCGGAAATACCATGAGATTTACTACAAGTTAGAGTTACTCCAAGTCAATCGGATTACGAACGTTGAAAAGAAAAGAACAAAAAAAAAAAAAAGAAAAAAGAAAAAAGAAAAAATCGAGAAGGAAGTTTTGTTTTCCCTTACCGAAAAAACTCTCCAAGAGAATGAATTGATATCCTCGGAGGATACAGGAAAAAATTTTCGATGCGATCTGCAGGAACCGAAGCAATCTCTTTTTTCTTTTATCTTTTTATCTCTTTAACCTCCTCTCTCTCTCTCTCTCTCTCTCTCTCTCTCTCTCTCTCTCTCTCTCTCTCTCTCTCTCTCTCTCTCTTTCTCTTTCTCTCTCTTTCTCTCTCACCTTAGTCGAACAATTTTCTTTTCTCCATTCGCTACTAACTCTATCAAATCAGACAACTCTAATTTATTCGTATATTATTTAAAAACGCACCACAGCTTTCCTATATATAATATATATATATATATATATATCTTGGTTCACTTTTTTCAAGTTCTTATATCAACGATAAGTTAAAAGATCGGACCGTGAATACCGTCAACGAATAGACCGAACACCTACGACGGTCGACGGCGTACTGCCGAGAAACGGTTGGTTCAAGTCGAAAGAGCGATGTCTACCTTGCCGACGCAAGCGTCCTTGGACCGAGAGCGCGGATCAGTGCTGGTCTGTTTGAGTGGGGGAGTATGCTATGGAGCCTGAAGAGAGGGTTGAACGAAGAGAGAGAGAGAGAGAAAGAGAGAATGAATGAGAAAGAGAGAAAGAGAGAAAGAAAGAGAGAGAGAACATCAGAGAATGAGAAAGGGAGAGAAGGGAAAGGGTGAGGAGGGGGGGTTGCACGAGCTCATCGGTCGTGTAGATACCTGTTGAATGTGCCTCGACGACGAAGCCTTACACGTCGACCGCTTGGTTGGCCACTCGAGTAGAGGAAACGAGGACGAGACTATCTAAGAAGGAGCAGGAAGGAGTAAGAGAGAGAGAGAGAGAGACTGTATGTGTGTGTGTGTGTGTGTGAGAGAGAGAGAGAGAGAGAAACATCGCGAAGCAATGAAAGGATTCCCCTAAACAAACGTTCACGATTGATCGGAGATTCGAGAATCTCTTAGGACCAGACTGACCTTCAAGGATACTCCATTACGATGATCCAACACGGCAGTTTCCATTCCAATTATCTTTCATTACCCTACGTCTTCCTTGTATTATCTTAATGTGTCAGAATTGATACGATACAACTTCAAAAATCGCACAGTTACAGTTACAAGTTCTTTGTATTTGGTTCAATTGTTAACTTATAGATTATCATGGAAATGATACTTGTTCCTAGGATTGATTTTTTGTTTGTTTTTTTGTTTGTTTTTTTTTTTTTTTTTTTTTTTTTTTGATTTTGAAGATATTTCAACAAGACAAATGGATCTACGAAGTGTCAATACGTCAATGTCGTTCGTTGATCAGAAAGATTCGGGCTGGATTTACCTTGTATTTCATGGTTTTCACAAATTCTGAAAAACCATGCACAGTTATAGACAAATGATTTAACGTGAAATAGTTTTGGAATATTAATGTAACATACATACGCGTACATATGTACATGGGTGTATCTACGTATGTATGTCATCGAAATAACGCGTATTAATGAAATTTGTGCCTGCGTAAATCTCATCGTTACATTGTCCAATAACACGATGATAATGTAGTACAGTGTCGAATCAAAATGTTCGCACGAGTTCGCGTAACTTTAGTTTTGCGCATGCGCATTCGTTCGCACCTATTCGTTCGGATTTACAGTGAAATAATTTTGTTAAAAAAATTGCAAGATTAACCACGTACTCTGCTACATTTTATCGCGCATAAAACTACGTGTTTATGACACTTATCGCCACAGGAAGAGACAACGTATGTACGTATGTACGTATGTACGTACGTACGTATGTATGTATATTATGTAAACGGCAGTAAGACGCCAGGATAAAGTGCCCGTGGGGCTTTACAAAGTCAACTCCTCCTTCACCTCCCTCTCAACCTCCTTTCATTCCTGTTCCACCTTCTCCTCTTCCTCTTCCTCCTTCTCCTCCTTCTCCTCCTCCTTTTCCTTCTCTTCATCCTTCTCCGTCTCCTACTCCTACTCCTACTCCTACTCCTTCTTCATTGACAATGACTCGCGTACTCGTAACTCGCTGAGGTTTGTAATAAGATTTCACGATGCGTGCTTCATGTTTCGAATGAACTCCACTACTTGATATTTTCTGAGATATATATATATATATATATATATATATATATATATATTATACAATGACTTTCTAAAATATTCCTACATTACTCTGCCGATATAATAGGTACATTATCAAAATAAATATATAATAGGTACATCCTCAAAAATTTATTTCGAAAATTTGAAACAAGTTAAAAAAAAGAACAAGAAGGTTCGATCAATTTCCATATTAATTTTCAATATATCGAAGACGCGAATCTTTATATATAACACATTAAGCTTTATTCTACAACAAAGTTCGACTGATCGAATATTTGGAAATATCTGCTAAAATATTGATAGACTGGCGAATATTTAAGATATATATAATAATAATGACTTTGTAAAGATCTTTCAGCAACTGCATACTATTTCCAAGATCGATCGATATTCTTAATATTTACTATGTGTATATAAAAAAAGAAAACAACATGTTCAAAGAAACATACTAATATATATATATATATATATATTTTTTTTTTTTAAATCGTTGTTCCAAAAATATCTATAATACGGTTCATCGTTTCGTATTTTATCTCTTCTAACATCTATCTTTCGATCGATAAAGTTACATAAGAAGAAATCCATGTCCAAACGAGTCCAAGAGGTGACAACAAGTGTTAGTAAATCTAACCGGCGTCACTGGTATAATAAATTATGGCTACGTTCGGAAAAGTCGTGAATTTGCAGACATCCCTTTGGCCGAAGGTTTTATCGATAAGTTACGAATGCCAACGATACGTAGATAGGTGGATATACATATAAAATGTATGTACGTGAACATGTGTGAATATATACGTTAACATTAGAGAAAAAGAACGGTCTTCTTTTCTCGCTAGATTTCTTCCAAAAAGATACGAAAAGAGGAAAGAGAAGAAGGAAAAGGATGTATGTAGGGATGTATTTATAGGATTTTGGCAAACAGAATGCAATGATTCACCGAGAGTACGAGAGACCGTGCTGAGAGTGTAAAGAACTTCGTTAAAAAAGAAAAAGAAAAAAAGAAAAGAAACCTGGCAGTGAAGATATCGAATCTTTTCTCTGTAAAAAAAAAAAAAAAAAAAAAAAAAGAAAATCTTTCGAATCGTAAGACATTTCTCTTAAGCTTATAAAAATGATGATATTATTTCTTTTTCTCGATATATTATAATAAATCCGAAAAAAATTATTATATGTAGATATACATTGCAAGTTATTGCATAATAGTAAAAAAAAAAAAAAAAAGAGAGACAATTTATTTCCCAAAGATATTAATGTCAATATTAAAACAATCTGTATCATTATTTTCATTAAAAAGATGTAATTACACGTCTCTGTTGAATGATTACGAAATCCTAATGATCGTGTCACTACCTGACGATCATACACTATCTGATTATAGTATTCTATACGCAAACTCGTCGTATACTCTTTTCCTTAGCGAGTAATCGACCTAATATATATATATATATATATATATATATATATATATATATATATATATGCACCTGTCTCTTTTCTTTTTTTTTTGAAACATCCAAGGAAACGACGTAACAAATGAGATAATGTTGTTAGTCTTCAAAGTATCATTTATGTAGGAAAAGATAATAAAAAGAAAAAGAAAGAAAGAAAGAAAGAAAGAAAGAAAGAAAGAAAAATGTTTTTTTCCAGTAAAAGAGGAAATCGTTAAGTCAGTAAGATTTTGAGATTTAAGATATCTCATCGTTGAAACTGAAAATCTGACTCCTTGACTCTTAACAGTCCTTCTAGAATTCTCTCTCTCTCTCTCTCGTAAGATTGACAAGAAGAAAACTCCTTGGGCGAACTATTACGAATAGATTGAAATGCAATCTCGAGGATTACGCGTACTACCTTAATCTTGGGAATTCGTCAAGGCAAAGTCGCGGGTACGCGTTAACGCGATTCGAAATCGTTTAAATAAAAAAAGGAAGGAAGATGAGAATAACGGCGAAGGTTGGGGAAAAGGTACGAGTAAGCCAAAGAAATAGAAAAAGGAAAAGAGAGCTTATGAAGAACGAGACAGAGAGAGAGAGAGAGAAAGAGAGAGAGACAGAGAGAGAGAGAGAGAGAGAGAGAGAGAAAGAGATAGAGGGAATCGTTTAAGGGCCTGGAAATTACACTCCGCGAAAGGAAGTTACGAGGTGGATTGAACTTGTGATTACGTGGACGAATCCCGTAGCCGTCTACGATCCGTTAGAGGATATAACATGGCCAGCGAAAAAGACGATTGATGGACCATAGAGGAAGACGAGAAGGAAGCGGAAATGTTTCCTTCGTTCGCTAAGCGATTCGACCGCTATTCGAATTTAAAAAAAGAAAAAAGAAAAAAGACAAAATAAAGAAAAGAAAATCTCTTCAAATCGAGCTCCTTACTCTATATCGATCCGAAAAAATCTTCTCGTACTGAGAGAAGGTATCACGAGAGACGACGGTATCACGGATCCTTTCATTTTTAATTACAAGATAGAAAGAAAGTCGAAAATGTTGAAATAATTTTCTATACGTGAGGATATTGTTATCCTTGCATTAATTAATTCATCGAGTTGCGAATTATCGGAATAAGATGATAGGTTTAGAAGAAGATCGCAGTATTTATTTTGTAATATTTTATAAAAATTGAAAATATAGTTTTTTTTCTTTTTTTTTTTTTCTTTTTTGTTAATATAGTTTTTCTTGTAAGAGAGTAAAATATTTGATAAGAAAATCCTGACAATGAATTTTTCTTTATCTATTATTTAAAATAGAAAAAAAGTGTAAAGGATTATTGGATGAATACATTCGTGTAAAATCTCTCGATTGAATACTCATCGAGTTAATTGATTATTATACATGATAGAAGATACTGTTATGTGTAGTATTATACATAATAGAAGAAAAATAGAATTAATATTATAGTATGATCGACACACACACACTCTCTCTCTCTCTCTCTCTCTCTCTCTCTCTCTCTCTCTTTCTCTCTCTAATTACAATCCACATGTCGCCATTTCGATTTATTTCAACAGTACACGAGCGTTTCGAGAATTTCTATAGCATACACTACAAACGTGAACTGAAACGTGCTTCCAAGCTTTCATTGAATAAGTTATACAATGAAAGTCGTCCCGAAACGCGAAAACTTTGTTTCTCCTTGATTTCGAGACACTCTGTGTACTACGAAATTCGGTGTCAGAGGAAAAGAACGGACCGAGAAAATCTACAATTCGCTTCTCGAAGTCGAAGACAAATCGCTGTCACGATTCTGAATTTTCTTAACGTCGGACTCATTGATCACTGTTGAAATAATCTAAAGTTGGACAATGTATCGAAACGAAGTTGTTTCGAATAAAGAAACTTTTGCAACATTTTTCGTCCTTCCAAGTAACGATTTGGCAAATTTTATCGAAATAAATTACTTTTTCAAATATTTTAATTATTATCTTTGAAAGAATAAAAAAAAAAAAAGAAAGGAAAAGGAACGTTCGTTTGCTCCTTTGTATATACCTAAGTATATTCTATATTTGTTCAAAATTACATTTAATCGTCACCGCTGGATTATTGTAAACATCAAAATCAATGTAATCACTCGTCGTTTCAAAAACCGATTTACATGGAAATTTTGTATACATAAGAGAAAGCATATATTATAGCCTATTTTATCGTTTATTCGGGATATCCGAAAGCAAACTTTGGTCTCGCCAAAACGAATCCATTCCAGTAATTATATTTCAAAATATTTATTTTTCATTTATCTTTATATATCTAAAAATTTTGTTCAGATCGATTATGAATCTGAATATATTTAATTTTTAAAAGTTTTCTTTTTTCTTTTTTTTTTTCAAAAAAGGAATAAAGGACACGTTCTTAATCCTATCGTTTTTTTTTTTTTTTCTTTTTCTTTTTCCTTTTTTACCAAGACATAAACTTCTCGTAATCCGAGGCCGAAGTATAAAAAGAAAATAATGGCTAATAAAAAAGTAAAAGACAGTAAGTAATAGCCACGGTAAGATCGCATTATCGCAAGAGGTTTCCATGGGAACCGTCCCTTTATGACCGTAAGAAAAATTCGAAAGGTATCCGACACCTTTGAAGTTTGACGAATCTTAACTCTCGAGCTTTCCTCGTTCAACGAAATATCTTGTAAAAAAAACAGTAAATGTAATAATAACGATAAAGACAAAAGGATAATGTTTTGCGAGATAAGAAAAGAAAGAAGAGAAAGAGAGGAAAAAGAACAAACGAAAAAATAGAAAGAAACAATTTCCGATTCGCACGTGTCCACCTTAATCTTAGTTTAAAATCGTTTAAACATTTTTCATAACTTTATCAAACTTTAACCTCACGTATATATATATATATATATATATATATATATAAACCTCCGCTCAAAAAAAAAAAAAGAAAAAAAAAAAAGAAAGAAAGAAGAAAGATACCAACGAGAAACTTTTAACTTTCTAATAATATTAGTATGGATAAATTAAAAAACAAAAAAGAAAGAAAAGAAAAGAAAAGAAAAGAAAAAGAAAAAGTATGATCGTCTTATAACTGTCATACAGACGAGTAAGTAACTGGTAAACCTTCTGAACCCTAAGGTGTTATCCAACAGCCAAGGTATCCCTATCTAAACGTGATAGAGACGTTTGCCAAGTGAAGCTTGATTAAAACAAGGCAAGAAGCAAGAAGTGGAAAGGGAAATAGAAAGAGAATGAAGAAGAGAAAGAATAAGAAGAAGAAGAGAGAGAGAGAGAAAGAGAGAAAGAAAAAAAGAGAGGGTAGAGTCAATAAACGAGCACGGCGACGTGGAAAAGAGTCGTAAGACGCAAGCAAGGATACGTCAAAAGGTTCACGCGCACAAGTCGGGCGGCAAATGAGCCAAACAGCCCGAGGGAAAAGGTCGTCGTCAAAAGGGAAGGCAAAGCAGAAGTAGCAACACCACCACCACCAACCCTACCATCATCACGACTACCAGTAGCAGCAAAAGTAGCAGCAAAAGCAGCAGCAAAAGCAGCAGCAGTAGCAGCAGCAACAGCTACGGTAGCGATAGCGTAGCAGCAACAGCAACAGCAGCAATGCTAGCATCAGCAACAGCAGCAGCAGTAGCAGCAGCAGCAGCAGCAGCAGCAGCAGCAGCAGCTTAGCGTTCGTGCTAGGTGAAATTCTTGACTTTGCCCTCAGGATAGTGAATTACCACCTAGCACGCCTCCTAGATTGCTATTCGCGCGCCCCACCTCGTTTTCTTCATCCCCTTACGGCACCGATGAGACCGCTCTGCTGCTACGAGATGTTCAGAGAGGGGCTCCGTTTCAACCTTATTAACATCTTTCACCGGTTTACACCGTGACTACACGAGAATGAAGAAAATGTCTTCAAGTGGGATATTGCTCTCTCTCTTTCTTTCTCTCTCTCTCTCTCTCTCTCTCTCTCTCTCTCTCTCTCTCTGTCTCTGTCTCTCATATATACACATATATACATACGTATACACTCTCTTACTCTTGCTCTTCGCGGAATTTTTGAAAAAGAGAAAAAAAGGTAAGAAGGAATACCATTTTGTTATATAACTTGCACGGAAAATATGCTTCCTACCCACAGTCTTATCTTACCCTTTGTTTGCTCTTCTCGCGTTTCGTCGTGCTTCAAGAAAGAAGTCTTTTCTTTCTTTCTTTCTACCTTTTTTCTTTTCTTTCCTTTACATTTCTTTTTCTTTCTCTTTCGTTCTCCTTTTCTTTTTCCTTTATTTTTTCCCCCTTTTTTTCTTTTTTCTTTTTCTTCTTCTTTACCTTCCCTTGCCTCTTTTCAATGCACCGGATAATGTCACGAAAATGGACGTTTGTATTCATGCCTCGCACGTTCAGGAGCAGACACAATATTAAAGGGGAGTGTCTGATACGAGAAGATCCTATGGTAACCATACACCAGGCGTTTATTAGCGGACGATTCGCAAACAAACAGCTGTGCGCAACGATGCTTCCACTATCCGTTGTTATGTTTGTATAAATGTATTTGCGTATGTATGTACGTATGTTTACATTTTTTACTTAGAAAAATTTCACGAATATTGACCGCCCAAATATTGTTTTGTCGAAAGGGAAATCCATTTCGTATATAGTTCTGTTCCAAAATGAATAAATCTTGGCTATTGTTATATATATATTTCATTTAGTTATAATTCTTATAACGGTACTCTTATATATTCACCTAAAAGAATTAGTGTTCTCTCGAGAACGAGGAAATTCTAATTGAATATTTTAATGAAAGGACACGAAAGAATCGGGATGAGAGATCTTATTATTCTTGGAGGTAAACTCATCAAGTGGAAAAGTGAATTACCGGAAGAATATTAACTGAAGTTTATATAAATACCGTTAAATAAAAATAAAAAAAGGAAAAAGGAACACGAAAAGAAAGAACGAAAAAAGGATTTAATTTAAAAAATATAATTAACTTTATGTTCAATCCGTCTATTTTTGTAATGAAAATTAAAAAGTCGTTCTTTTTAATTTACGAATTTCAATTATCTACGTAATTTAACTTATACCTCTCTCGACTGATTATCTTGTTAAATACTTTATTTACTTTACTGTTGCTTTCTATAAATCGTATTTCACACATGTTTAACCTGATTTTAATAACAACGAACGAGAAGGAAACAAATGAGAAAAAAACACAATTTTATTGATGTTCGTTCATTCGGAATATGTTATTTCGAGTGATAAACATAGAAAATTTTTCATATTTAATTTAAAAACGTTTATATTCATCCTTGCGCGAAAGTTTTCACAATAGGGTTTATCTCGCGATAATTCCAAATAAATACCTTAAAAATAATAAATTTGATATTTCGTTTCATGAAACAAATTATTATATCTTTCCCTGGTGAAAGACGAGCGAACTGGAAAATAATTTTTATTAAAACTTTCGATATTATTAACAGAAGGAGGGAAGAAAAAAAAAAAAGAGAAAATAATAATGATTACTCGATCGATCTCGTTAGTTTTACTAATTAAATGAGCCAGCCATTTAGATAACGATCTCCGTTCGTCGCGAAACGCATTGCGTTTGACAGCAACTGGACACGTGGGAGTTGAATTATTAAATATGCCGATGAGAATAGTCAAACGTCGACGATTCAATGTACAATAAAAACCGAAATCACGACAGAGTGGACACTTAATGTTCCGTGATGGAACTCTCACCTGTCATACTAGATAATCCATTGTGTGACAGTCCTAGGGGAGAGAAAGATTTCAAAATATATAGTACATTCTCCTTTACATCTCCTTTATATCTATATTTGTACACCCACATCTTTCATGTAACATCTTGTACGCAAAAAAAAAATTATTCGAAAAGAAACGAAATATTTTCGAAGAAATATTTTCTATAAAAATTAATAACAAAAAGGAAAAAGATAAGTTTAAAAGGACGCAAAAGTTATTTGTTAGGAAATTTGTTAGAAATATTTTCGATATATGTAAGATAGATGTAACTAATTTATTATTCGAATGTTAACATTTTTCATTATTTCCATTTAAAAGCAATTCCCAGACTCTACACTTAGATCGATAACATCCCCCTTTCTGCCCGTGTACAAGCACCGAACGAAAAGTCGAGTTTGTTTGAAGAGTAAACGGATGAAAACGACGATACAAAGAGAAGGGGGGAGAGAGTGAGAGAGAAGAAAAAAGAAAGTGAATGAAAAGCAAGCGAAAACTTGCAACACTCATTAGATAAAATGCTTACATGGAATATTTAATACGTCGGTCTTCGTTTCAAAGTAGATGGGGTAAATACTTGTCGTCGGACTAACACCAAATCTCGAAATATTTCTTTTCAACGATATGAACAAAACCGGCTAACAATAAACAAAATAAAAATGTTAATCCGTCAAACATACGCCATACACCGTACATACATAAAAAATCTTTGTAACGAAAAAAAGGAAAAAGAAAGAAACAGAAATATTTTTCTCTCACGTTTTCTCGTAATAATCGCAATGCAAACAACAACGTCATTACTTTAAGTCGTTACTTTACTTTTCTCAACGTGACTTACTCAACGAAAGCGTCTTAAAAGCTGATGTTAGAACGTCAGAAAAATCGTGAATAAATTTTTTCCAAAGAAGGTACTTTCCTTAGAAAGTAACGAAAAAAAAAAAAAAAAAAAAAGTGAAAAGTTCGAGGTTCAAGAAGGAAAAAGAGGAAATCCTTCGAGCGAAATTTGGAAGCTGCGCGTGCTGCTGATGTACCCTTGTAAGAAAAAGTCTTCCAATGTAAACAGAACATCAGTCCGAGAGAGAAAGAGAGAGAAAGAGAGAGAGAGATGGAAAGAGAGAAGGAGAGTTTGATGCAACCTTCGAGAAGAGGAATGTGAGTTACGAAAAGCGGTCCTACCATAAGGTCTGCTTCCCACGTTTTCTACGCTTTCGTATAAAATTGTGCGCAATAAGCTTTCGTTCGTGCTAAGAATATCGAAGTGTAGTACACACACGCGGATATATATATGTACATAGGTCTCTTCTCAAAACTACGACCGGTTGACACGCGTATCATTTAGAATCTAAGAGTTTACGATTTAAGAAAATTTTGTGTTTATCATCGGACTATTATCTTGTTCAAAAAGAAAAAAAAAAGAAACAAAATACAAACACGCACAACGAGGATTAACTGTACGAGGGTAAACCAATCTTGAAATAATTAAAGGAAGAGTATTAATAATAAGAAAAAATAAAATTCTATACGTGTGCATATATATATGTGTGTGTATGTATGTATATATAAATAAGAATATATAAATAAAAATATAGTATATATATATATATTATTAAATAATATATATATATATATAAAAGAGGACAGTTTAAATTTAATAAATTTGAGGATAAATCGCAACGAACGATAAGGCACATCGTCAATCATATATGTACCTACAAGATATTGACACACTCTATAATATATTATTATACTTTTCAAAACATTTATTAAATCCTATTAATTCGATAGGATATCGTTTAAATCAATAAAAACTGCTTATGCACGAGCGAAGATTTATTCTACCGTCGTAACTTACAGGGATACATTTAGATTGTAAATGTTTACTGAAACTTACGCTTCCTATTTAATATCCCGAAATGCAAATTAGCATCGCCTCAAAGAATGCATTTAAACGTGCACGGATAAAGGATGCAAAAATCGAGACGTCTTTCGTGCTCAGAAGGTGTGAATTTAAATACAAATTGATATTTCTGACGAGCGTATATGAATTAAAATATGAAGAGAGAAAGAGAAAGAGAGAAAGAAAAGAAAAAAATCAAATTTAATTAATCTTCTATTATTTATTCCGAATAATAAAAGGAACATTCGAAAACAATAAACAGTCAACAAAAATAATTTCTATGGTAGAAGAAAGAAAAAAGAAAAATAAAAAAAAAAATGGATCGCGACTGTTCCTATCGTAATTTTCTTTTCTCTTTCCTCTTTCTTTTCTCTTTTTGTCCTTTTTCTTCTTTTTTTTTTTATTTTTTTTTTTTTATTTTTAATCATCATCAAAAACGATCTATAACGACGAACAAAGATTGGACGTTTTATATGGTTATTAAAATAAAATATAATCTTGAGAAAAAGACAAAAGAAAGAGAAAAAGAGATAGATAGATAGATAGATAGATAGATAGATAGATAGATAGATAGAGAAAGAGAGAGACATCATAAAAGCCCGTTCTCGCAATATCGCACCAATCTACCCCTAGTCTCGTAAAATCGCTGACTCTAAAGCGTGTAAAGAAACGTGAGCGAAAACGGAAGAGAGAGAAAGAGAGAGAGATAGAGAAAGAGAGAGAGAAAAAGAAAGAGAGAGAGAGAGAGAGAGAGAGAGGTAGCTGCGAAAACGTGAAATTTCGCTTCGGTCAGGAATCTCCTTCCTTCTTTCCTTTGATGTACTCATCTTCTTACTGTCTACCACCTCTCTTACCAATCTTTCTCCAACCCCTCTTTTCATTCTATACGTCTACCACTCGCGAGACCCACTTAAGTAACTGGGATTCCCTTAGCTCCCTTTCAAATTGCACGATATATTCATTTTAAAATCGTGAACCAACGAACGTAGAAGACGAGGGCAGGTTTCTTAAATTTCTCCTTGTAATTCTGAGTTGAAATTTCGAATGAGACCATTCCGTACGATCGAACGAAATTAGAAAGTTTATTAATCAAATATAATATCGATAAAAATTCATAGGACATGAAATTATTATTTTTTTCTATTCCTTTCGTTGGTTTCTTTCTCTTTTTTCTCTGTCTTCGTTCTTTCTTTCCCTTTTAATTTTTTAACATAATTTTCAGAGTTGTAATTTACGTATGTTCGATATTAAGATATAATTTATGTAAAACAACAAGTAGATACGATAATCATAAACAAGTATATGCACATGTATTACACATAAAATATGCAAATGTGTATTTACATTTACGAAATGATATTATCATATGAAGTGTTCCTTTTCGTATTGATTAAGTTTCCTGTCGCTAAGCAACCTCCACCGTTATGCAATTCAAACTTCAATTAACGGACTGTCCTCATTAAAAGACGTCAGTCTTTTCAAATTCATCTCGTAAAGTGTTTCATGAAAAATTACGAAACATCTTGACATATTATTGAGTGTCAAGTAAATTAGAAAAAAAAAAAAAAAAAAAAAAAAGAATAGAAAAAAGAACAAGAAGACAGAGAAAAGTACGCAACGAAATAATAAGATTATCCGAAAGAAAATGAGAAATAAATTACGTCAGAGACTTAAATACATACGTATACTTTTACGTATACTTTTATGTATACTTATGCAAGATATCCGAGTATTAAAATAAACAGTTATACGATAGAAATAAGAAGTACTAGGGAATGAGGAAAATGGGAAAAAAAAAATCGAAAGAAAGAAATACTAAACAAATCCTATAAGTCGAGTAATTTCGCCAAATAATATGAACAGATCCAAAGAAGAATTTATTCTTACAATAAATTCGCAATGTGTAATTAGATTGCACAGAGTTTCGTAACCATATCTCGCATACTAAAAGTACTTTGCAATTTCTTCGTGAGTCTCTCGCAATTTTTATCTAAAGTTTCATGCGTATATATATATATATATGTGTGTATATATGTGTATGTATATATGTATATATGTGTGTATATATGATGAATGTATATATGAGTGTGTATATATATGTATATAAGTATATGTGTGCACATATATGTATGTATGTACACACATACACAACGTATATATAAAATGTATTCGAATTGGTCCACATAATCACACGACATAAGAATCTTCGAAATGAAGGAAATGAGGTACGTTTTACGAGAAAACTTTCGTTAAGATCGTCGTAGTATGTAAAGAATGCCAGTCGGTAGGAAAAGGAACCGATACGAAGGTGAAAACTTTGCGAGAATCCTTATATCGACTTACTTTTTTCTATTTTTGTCTTTCCCTCCCTCCCTCCCTCTCTCTCTCTCTCTCTCTCTCTCTCTCTCTCTCTCTCTTTTCTTTGTCTTACGATTTACGAGACTTCCGAGGGTTGTAAATGTTTTTTTGATAAATCCCGGAAAAAAGAGGAAAGTGCAAGGAATATAAAAAACGAAACTTTCGACACCTTGATATTTAAATTATACACAATAAATTTCACCATATAAATTATCTTTTTTCTAAATCTTCTCTCTTTCTAATACCTAAAGAAGCAGAGATATTTATAAAGAAGATAGGAATGAATGTATATTCGAATATATTCAAATTTATTATCAAAGTTTTACGGATGAGAAAAGAGAGAGAGAGAGAGAGAGAGAGAGAGAGAAAATTAATTATCTTTCCTATTAATTATCGTTCCAATTATTTCGAATGATTCCTATCTTTATCTACCTATCTATCTATCTATCTATCTATTTATCTACCTCTATCTCTTTCTCTCTCTCCTCCTTTAAATCAAAATATTTTCGTGACACCTTGCAATACGACAAAGTAATCATCCCGATATTGTCCGTCACTTCTTGAAGGAGAAATACAGAAGAGGATTTCAACGTTGTTACTGTTCTACGATCACGTCGATAATAAAGCATATAGAATTTCATCTGGCTTTCTATTCGTGGTTTGTGAGATTATTATCGAAAACGAAACGTGATCCAATAAATTGTCATTTCGAATATATTAATAGTTCGTTTTTAATCAGCGATATTTTAATTTTTACTTGCATTTATGAGATATGGAAGAAAAGAAAAAGAAAAAGAAAAGGAAAAGGAAAAAAGAAAAAGAAAAAATAAATAAATTTGGAACGATCGTAATGTTGGAAAATCTTAGGAAATGGGGAGGGAAGGATGTAAGAGGGAGGGAAGAAACTGTGAGATAGAAAAAGAGAGAAAAAGAAAACGAGGAAAAGGGAGAGAATTCTTTAGACGGTACGGTTTCCTACAAACGTACCTCATTAAAAATAATGAGACGTAGGAGTGTGTCAAAGCGTAAAGGACAGAGTGATGGATGAAACTGGTCCATAATGCAAACTACAAAGTCCTTCTTCCAAACATTAAGATGCGATTTTACGTAAGCAGCAAATATATTTATTAACCACGTAAATAGGTAATTACTTTTTCAACATTTTACAAGAAAGAACTTGTAATTGAGTAAAAAATTAAATCGATCATTTACTTTATTAAAAATCTTATCTACATGTACCTCCAAAATTTGATTATTTAAAAAGAGTTTCGACGAGTTTATAGAAACGACACGTTTTTAATCATTTTTATATAAAATCTTTCCTATCGATCGATTGAAAACGAATCTTTCGAACAGATTACCTGTTAAAATGGATTCTCAAGTTCGTACGTAATATAATTAACAATGATCGCAGATACGCGATGAGCTTTCAAACGATAAAAGTTCCAATGCAAGCATCCTCGAATTAACTCGATCGAATTTGTGCACCATGCACGATGAACGTAATCGTTCTAATTGTTTCATACGCGATCTAAAGTATCTAATAAACTTATGCTATCGCGAAAGAAAATTACAATTTAATGACGAGAATTGGTATTGGCGTTAGAGGTTCGCGAGTTAGAGAGAAAGAAAGAGAGAAAGAGAAAGATAGAGAAACCTGGAATAAAAAGCATTTCATTGGACGTTGAAAATTCTTTTTCTTTTTTCTTTTTTTTTCTTTTTTTTTTTTTTAGGAATATAGAACGATTTTTTTCCCCCCCAAGCGGATAAGTAAAGTAAGATGAAAATGTTGTCTTTATAAAAATCACTTAGGTTTCCTTCGTTTGAAGTTTATCTCCTTTCGCCAGATCGATAAAGCGGATTTGAAGCTAAAACACTTTTGAATAATGCACCAACTACTTTAGCTTTTGGTAACCCTAGAAAATAGTCTACGTTTCGCTACTCTTCATAAGAAGAAAAAAAAGAAAAAAAGAAAAAAAAAAAGAAAGAAAGAAAAGAGGAAAAAGAAAAAGAAAACGTATAGCGACCACCGATCGTTCGATACATACCGGTCCGAAAGTCCCTCTTTCCAAAGAGATAAGAAATCGAATCAACAAATATTTCGCGAATATCGAGAACAATTTCGAACGGATCTCAACTCGCGACAAATGAATAAAATATTCTCTAAGACCAGTCGTGACGTACGAACTAACGTATCAGAATCAGTCAGTCCGATTCAAGTAGAAATTCGTTCCTTTTGCGATGCCTTGTACCACAAGCCCTAGAGGGAATAAACCTAAAGGGATTCCCTTGACGAGTAGTCGATGATCACCGTAAATTTAGATTCCAACGATACCTTCGACAACGTATCGTCGTCGTCGTCGTCGGCATCAACCCCCTTTTTTCCCCTCTAATCTGCCTGAATATCGAAATCACAAGGGGAATCACAGGGAATATTTCTATCGACTTCGTAAAAGACTTCCGGGAGGAAACTCAACGATACTCGACACTCATGAAAAATGGGATAAAGAAATGCGAACTGCATAACAATGTAATATTATATGTAATAACACGCGTAACTATAGTAA